>NC_037676.1:12822164-13042734 GCF_003255815.1 Theropithecus gelada
AAAAAATACATATACATATATATATATATATATATATATATTTTTTTTTTTTTTTTTGCTATTTTACTTCTTTAATTATACTTCAAGTTCTAGGGTACATGGGCACAATGTGCAGGTTTATTACATATGTACACTTGTGCGATGTTGGTGTGCTGCACCCATCAACTCGTCAGCACCCATCAACTCGTCATTTACATCAGGGATAACTCCCAATGCAATCCCTCCCCACTCCCCGCTCCCCATCATAGGCCCCAGTGTGTAATGTTCCCCTTCCCATGTCCAAGTGATCTCATTGATCAATTCCCACCTATGAGTGAGAACATGCAGTGTTTGCTTTTGTGTTCTTGCGACAGTTTGCTGAGAATGATGGTTTCCAGCTGCATCCATGTCCCTACAAAGGACACAAACTCATCCTTTTTTTATGGCTGCATAGTATTCCATGGTGTATATGTGCCACATTTTCTTAATCCAGTCTGTCACTGATGGACATTTGGGTTGATTCCAAGTCTTTGCTATTGTGAATAGTGCCACAATAAACATACGTGTGCATGCCTTTATAGCAGCATGATTTATAATCCTTTGGGTATATACCCAGTAATGGGATGGCTGGGTCAAATGGTATTTCTAGTTCTAGATCCTTGAGGAATCGCCATACTATTTTCTACAATGATTGAACCAGTTTACAATCCCACCAACAGTGTAAAAGTGTTCCTATTTCTCCACATCCTCTTCAGCACCTGTTGTTTGCTGACTTTTTAACAAATGCCATTCTAACTGTTGTGAGATGGTATCTCATTGTGGTTTTGATTTGCATTTCTCTGATGGCCAGTGATGATGAGCATTTTTTCATGTGTCTGTTGGCTGTATGCATGTCTCCTTTTGAGAAATGTCTGTTCATATCCCTTGCCCACTTTTTGATGGGGTTGTTTTTTTCTTGTAAATTTGTCTTTTATATATTCAGGACGATATTAGGATGATAATCTATCCTGGTTTCTCTGAGACAGGGCTGATTTACACCAGTTTTATAGTATCCTTTTACATTTTCAAAAATAAAAAGTGGTTCAGATTTAGACATTCAATTACATTACCACCCACTTACTGGCTCTAATAAGTGTGGTTTTGCAGCATTGTACTTATCTAAGAACAGAAACAGAAATGAAAGTGAGAAAAACTCAAAAGTGAGGATTTGCTAGACAGCAATGACAGAAAGTCATAGAAATGTGGTATTCTTAAATTGTCAAAAAAAAATATGTTTTCAAATGGCTAACCATTATTTTTCTCATTGACTCAGGACAAGGAAAGTCAGAAGTGGAGTTGGGTTACCAAAACAGTGCACAGTCAAAGAGTGGCAAATGGTGATAAACTAATGATGGAGGCCAATAGATGTTAAGAAATATGGCAATTATAATATGAAGACAGGTTTATCATCAGAAAGTATAATTTGGATTTGGAGATCTTGAAGTGGAGAGTATTTTCAGGCATAAAAAGACTTATAGAACACCCGCAGGGTTGGAGGCAGATTTAAGAAGACAGAAAATTACCTGGTATTCAGGAAGCCAAGAATATCAATTAGAAGTTATAGCATGACATGGGGCTTTAAAGCACTATTTTGTATAAGTGGAATATTCTGGACTAAATTTCACACGGTGACTGTCCATATATATTCTTAAATGCCTGCTGGAAGAAAATGTTCTGAAGTGCTCTCCGTAGACTTGTTACAGAAATACCTAATTTCACTGGGAGACTATCTCAGAGCAATGGAAACAGGTTCTAACACAATTGTAATTCCCATGTCAATATTAATACTAAAAAACATTCTGATGAGATGGTTGGAAATAAGAGGACCGGGCATCCACAGTTAGGTGTGTCATTATTTATGCTATTTCCATCTTTGATTTTGGAGTTTTCAGTCTTGAGCTTCATGTTTTCTTCTTATATTTTCTACTTAATATATGATTTCAGACATACAATCACATTTCATTTAAATTAGATAAAACAATTCTCCTCTGTAAATGTAGGACTGTTTTGTGTGTGTGTGTGTGTGTGTGTGTGTTTGTTTTGAGGAGTCTCGTTCTGTCACCAGGCTGGAGTGCAGCGGCACAATCTTGGCTTGCTGCAACCTCCACCTCCCGCATTCAAGCCATTCTCCTGCCTAGCTTCCTGAGTAGTTGGGACTACAGGTGTGCACCACCATGCCCAGATAAATTTTGTACTTTTAGTAGAGACAGGGTTTCACCATGTTGGACAAGGACTGTTCTTATAATATTGTGTTGTGAATCTAACCTCACTTCACTATGTCTATTTGTTTCTCATTTTTCCTGTGTGTATGAAAAAAATGAATTTTCAAGTTTTTCCATATTATTCAGATGAAATGATAAAATGTATAAAGCTGTATAACAAATACTCCATATGTAATCAACCTGACTCTCATACTCAGGCATTAAGTCCAGTAACAATTTATGAGTTGATGAAATTATCTGGTTTTCCTTCTGCAAGAGCATTAGACTTTAAATTTATTTTTAGTGTCACTACAGTTTTCTGATTCATTATTTTCTTGATCCCTTCAATATCTGAAAGGGAGAAAATGATTTAATTTTCTGTTCAGGAAGACATTGTTACCAGAAGGTAACAGACTCTAATGTACTAGACCTAGACCTTGTTTTGGTTCTGCCACTTCTTCCCTTTGTTAAGTATCAACCACTTAACTAATCACTGTGTGTCTTAATTTTATCATCTGTAAATGAAATAATAAGTTATGTGTCTATGATAAAGATTACATAAGGATGTAGAAAGCTTAAAATAGTGCCTAATTTATGTCAAACTACTCAATAGTTTTAACTATTATTAACATTTTACTTAAATTTTTAGTTTTTGTCTTACATATTCTAAAAAATTCATGTTATTTTCAGAGAAACTATCTTGGAACTTCAGTATAATCTACATCAAATTTCATCATCATTACAGTTATGATACCTTTGTGCATCATCCTGTAATCTCACACATTACTATGGTTCAAATGTGTCCCCCCTAAAATTTAGGTGTTGAAACTTAAGGGCCAATGTGACAGTGTTAAGAGGTGGAGCCTTTCGGAGGTGATTAAGCCAGGAGGGCTCCTCCCTTGTGAATGGAAGTAAGGCCCTTATAAAAGAGGTAAATGAGGCTTCACGCAGTGTTTCAACCTCTTGCTCTTCTGCCTTCCCCCAGGTAGAACACAGAGCATTCCTTCCCTCTGAAGGACGCAGCAACAATGTGCCAACTTGGAAGCAACAGCAGCCTTCATCAGACAACAGAACCTGCTAGTGCCTTGATGTTGGACTTCCCAGCCTCCAAAACTGTAAGAAAATATTTTCTGCGTGGTTTTTTTTTTTTTTTTCTAAATTACCCAGTTTTGGGTATTTTGTTACAGTAGCAAAAACTGACTAGGGCACATGTGATTTACCTATTTTTCACAGACAATATAGTGTCATTTTGGAAGGGGATATGAAATCAGACATTTGGAATTTGAAATTGGACTTTTCTATTTACTAACTGTTGACTTTGACATGTTGTTTATCTAAACCCAAATGTGTATTTTATAAACATCAGACAAATAACAGTATTTGTCACAGGGATGTTGTATTAATTTAATAAGACATTATGTAAATGAATTAGTATTGGACCTGGTATATTTTTAATAATTAGTCCCTTTACTTGTGGGTTATTGAAAATCAGTATTTTAGAAAGTAGATTTAGAAAAAATATCAACTTCTCTTATTTTTATTTCTTCTTCTTCATTTCCAACGACACTATGACAGTTCAAGATCACTTTATCTTCAGCTTGGAGATTGCCACCTAACCACTGTTTACATTGTTATTTCATTATTTTAGTATTATTCTTGCTCAAAAGCCCACAGTGTCACCTTAGCCTCTGAGTATAGATTTGTGTCCTCCATTTTGAATATTTAATGTGCTTTCTAAATAATCCACTGTGATGATCACATTCATGTTTAGGGGAAATATTATAAAACAGACTCTTCCACGGTGCCCCAACTTCTTCTTTAGAATAAATTTCTAAATTTGCTAAGTGTCCCCTCCAAGCCTGTTTGTTTTTAGGTGTTTGTTGGAGTTGTTGTTTTTTGTTTTTTTTTGTTTTTGTCTGTTTTTGCTTTTTGTTCATCACTCAACTTATACTTCCACTCCTCCACTAAACTGTACTGCCAGCAGTTTTTTATTTATTTATTTATTTATTTATTTATTTTCAGAACAGCTCCACGTTTTGCCACCTAGATTTCCTAATCCGTGCATTCTAGCTGCTTGAGATAATCTTCACTCCAATTTCCTTTTAAGGCTTTTACCCATAATCCAAAGAACTGCCTGTCCAAAGAATACCATGGTTAATATCCTAGTCAAAAATAACGTTGCTGTCTACTCTATATTTACAAAATGCTATATTAGTATTTCTTATAAAATGTATCATATTCTGATTCCAATTTTAGTTAACTGTGTATACATTTTTATCTCTTCTTTAAAAGTTTATGATCAATCTTAATTATCTTCATGTTCATTCATTCATCTTACATAATCCTTCCAATAGTAGATATAAAGTATATGGTTAGTAAAATGTTGATTGTTGAATTTAACAGAATTTACCTCTTTACTTAAATAACAAAAAATTCCAAAACTAAATTAATACCCTTGTGAAGATCACAATTACTAAAATTTATAGAATTTTCCTTTAAAAACTGAAAGTAATCTTTATCATAATTTTCATTCGACTTTTTTGACAAAATAGAGGATTCTTTGTAGAGAAATACTTATTGAAACTTCTTATGAGAGACTGACTGAAAAATAAATTGTAGGTTTGAAGGTCAACAAAAAGAATATTAAGAATATTTAAATGTAAATTTCAAATGACTGTTTAAATTGAAATTTAAATTTAAAATGACATTTTAAGTTTAAAATCCATAACCAGAACTTTGCAATGATGTGATGGTAATTCACTCCCTCCTCAAAGTTATTAATGACATTCGGTTACCAGAAATTAGAGGTTACTTAAATATTTTCTACTCCAAAGATTCAACATCCTGCTTAACAGAGAAATGTAATAGCCAGAGTGCTGAGCATTTTGGCATGAAATTAAGAAAATATTTTAAAATAGACGTATTGATTAAAAATACAGAAAATCTGATGAATGATTTATCACTAAAAAAAACTTTTCAAACAAAATTAAAGAACTCCACCACCTGCAAGGAAAGCAAATATACATTTTAGATATTTTTTTCTGGATGAAACCAAAAGTCCTCTTCCAAATTACTAGTATTACACATTTCGAAAGAAATTCAACAGGAGGGAAGGTAGATACATATGTTTTTATTATTTTGAATATCTAAAGATATTAAATTTGGGAGGCCGAGGCGGGTGGATCACGAGGTCAGGAGATCGAGACTATCCTGGCTAACATGGTGAAACCCCGTCTCTACTAAAAATACAAAAAACTAGCCGGGCGAGGTGGCAGGCGCCTGTAGTCTCAGCTACTTGGGAGGCTGAGGCGGGAGAATGGCGTGAAGCCGGGAGGTGGAGCTTGCAGTGAGCCGAGATCACGCCACTGCACTCCAGCCTGGGAGCACAGCGAGACTCCGTCTCAAAAAAAAAAAAAAAAAAAAAAGATATTATTTATTCCATATTTAAATTTGTATGAGGAAATAATCTTAAAAGATGCAGTTTCAAGAAAACTTGGAGCTTGGTATGACAAATATTTGTAAGACATTAAGAATTAAATATTTTCATTAAAATAAAAGGAATACATAGAGAATGGAAATATTAAATTGTTTCAATGAAATTAAAAACCATATTTAAACTTTTTGCTATTAATGTTTAAATCCATGTTAAATCAGTAAAAAAAAAAAAAATTTCAACTTCTAAATTAAGAAGAGGAGGTTCTCTTTAACATGCCGAAGCAAAGCATGTGGTTTATGCTGCGTTTTTAAATACTTTATAGTGAGCTGTTTTTCCCCAAGCATAAAAGAAAAAACAAATGAAACATAAGTTGACAGCCTGCTTTATATGTATGTTTTACTATGTTGTTTGTTGTAAGCCTGTATTTTATTTTCATTTTAATTGGCCTCCCTGTATCCCTGCATATTATTAGGAAATAAACTCTACACTGGTAACCATTGATATACCTAGTGATCTGACCTCTAATTCAACTTGTATGGAAACACTTTTACAGATTGCTGTTAATAATACAACTTTCACCATCCTGAACATGATTTATCACCTTTGTTCTTTGCCAATAGTTGTTCAAATTTCATAATTTATGTATCTTCAATTGTAAGGGTTATAAAAGAAAGTTTTAAATATATTCGCATATAAATATAATAGTAAATATCATATTTTGTTTGTCTTAAGTGCACTGATGTTCCTTTAGATATGCAAAGAATTTTTTAAAAGCATGATAAAATAAAATATCATTTATTTTCTAAAATTTTCTCTACTGATAATATAGGAAATATGTATCTGGGAAATATGTATTGATATTTATGGATATACATAATACATTTGTGCAATACATATATTTATGAATAAATATAAATACATATTTCTCTTATAAGTATTCTTATTCTAAGTATTACCCAAATATATATTTTTATTTTAACTATCCACATATCACTAGCCTCACAGAACATATATAATTGCTTAACAAAAAATGCAGGATGCAAAATTAAAAATAAACATATGTTAATTTGACAAAGTGGATAGGATCATAGTGACCTGTGATGGAGTAAAAATGGATGCACTCAGTAAATCCAGTGAGGCTGGTCTGAAGGCAGTGAGTTATCTCAACTGATTGCTCAGTTAGTTACAGATCGAAATCCTTGTTCTACTCTTTCCCCCTTCTCAATACTGTACTTGAATAGCCTTATATAAATAAATAAATAAATCCAATGAGACTACAAATAAGGAACCACCCAGAGTATTCAGTAATTTGATATATAAATGGTAATATTATAACATTTAATTATATTTAAATTATAAAATTTAGTTTGCAATAGAGTATAGAACATGGAGATATATAGAATATACTTATATGTATATATATGTGTGTATATAATGTTCACATATATAGGTATGTGTATATATTATATGTGTGTGTATGTGTATGTATATATACATACATATTACATATTGTATTATATATTATATATTAAATATTATGTTATGTATTATATATTAAATATTATATACATAATGTTCACATACAAAAATGGAGAACAGACCATAGCTATTCAATCCAGTAGGAACACTTGGAACACACACACACACACACACACACACACACATATATATATATATAAAATTCCATATTTTTTACAAAATATATTTCTCTACAGGCAATTGGAATAACTATCAGTAAAAATCAACTGGTATAACTCAGTCTAATATTAGTTACATGATACAGAATTCAATGTGCATAGAAACAACATCCACTTTAACTGAAGGTTAAGGTTACCTGCTGGAAACCAAATCAGTGGTTGTGGGAGAGACTTGCTATAAAACAATACTATATCAAAAAGCCAAGTGTGCTATTATAAACAAATCACGTTTCTTGATGGTAAATGGAGACAACTGCAAAAAGCCTCAGGCATTTAACTTAAGGAAAATAAGTAATGGATTAATAATAATTTTTTGTACCCTAAAAATTGCCATCTGTAAGTGGGTGGCTGAGGGGCTTCCATATGTTAATCTTTTAACAAGGCAATAAAGCCTGAAGGTTCACTATTAGCATGCTTGTCTTCCCCAACTGTGCTTAATAGAATAACAGAATTAATGGACCTGGTGAAAAAAAAAAAAAAAAAAGTTACTTTTTCAAATAAATTCAGAAAACCATTGCATGATATATTCCTACTCAGATGTTCATAATACACATTAGCATATTAACATTCAGATGAGTTTGGAGTAGAGAAATTCACTTCGTCTAATACAGAGGTCTCCTAACATTTTAGTCAATGGGTCCTCCAGTCACATAACCCACCTTTTAGAGTAGGTGAAATTATGTCCCTTTAAACACACCAGGGAAATACGGGGATGAATTACTCATATTTTACCAACTCTGCAGAAAGATCATTTAAAATGGAGGTATATTTTTTAGCATGGAGTCTCAAAAATAGGTTATTAAAGAGTTATAGGCTCCTGTCTCCACAGATGGTTAGAAATCCCATGTAAAGTGTCAATTGTGCTCTAATGTGGCTTCCCAGCTAGTTTTAAACACTGAACATGGCTAAAAATGGGATCTGCTTTATGGGTGTCACTTCCTATTTTCAGTAAAAAATGAGAAAGGGAAGTAATCCTGAATACACCTCTGTTTTTTGCACATATTGGTCTGTTACTATCATTTATTTCCTAAAAGGAGAATCACCTCTTGCCTTGAACAAAATCACATTTCTGGACCCTTTAGCTAAGGATAAGACTTTGGGGTATGGTAACCCTACTAAAGCACTCCTCAGAGTAAAGTCTTTTCTAAGAATTTCTTCTGGACTCATAAGACAACATCTTTAATTTCCACCCTAACTATGGCACTAAACGTATTAATAACAGCTTAGTTCATACAGCACTTCAGCAGATATAGAGTCTATGACACATCACAACAGTGCTGTAAAATTGACATTTTTTCCTCATTGAACACAGAAAATAAATTGTTAGTTTTGTGCACCTAGTTAGCCATTCATCCAGAACACAAGTCCAGTCCTCTCACTCTTAGTCAAGGCAGGTACTATAGGTATAGAAAATGTGTTACATTTATTGTATTATGTAATCCCAATACAGCTTCTCTAATAATCTTCATTATTAGTTTAGATATTTCTGAGTTAATTTGTATAACTTCTTTATTTGTGCTTTTTTGTTTGTTTCCCTGATTCATTTACCAGCACAAATTTCTTATTTGGCTCAAATTTGCATTGTGGTATTCTGAAAACAGAGTTCTGATATGACAAAACTCTAGTCTGGAATCTTATAAATCCTCCATAAAAACAAAGCCATCTGAACAAACTATTGTTATTTGTACACCCATAGACTGTTTTAAAGGAATCTAAATCTATGTTTTCTGGAAATAAAAGGTTTACTTTTTTACTTCTTCATATATACTCTTTTGTAATACATTCATTATATAGAAGTAAATTGTGTGTGCCTCTGTGTATTTGTGACTGTGTATTTAGAAGAGGTGAGTGGAAGAACAGGAGTAGGTAAGATTAAGCTGTTGATCTTAAAATTATAGATATCCTTCTGATCTGGGACTGAGGAACTATTAGGTAAATCTCAATAGAGAAAGGACAGAAAGCTCATGAAGACACAGATGAGCAAGCTGACTCTCTGGGATTAGGCAGCAATATGACTGAGAAGAGTTTTCTGACGTTGGATTGCTTGATGGTTCACGAATCTCCTAATCTCCATGGTGATTTAGCATGTGCTTTATTGAGTTTATAAAACTGTAACATTTAGCCTCTTAGACTAAAGAAGTCCCTTGGGGTTTTAAAGTCTGAAGATCCTTCTAAACATCAAGGAGAACCTTTCATGCAGATATGCAATGGGTCATCTCTCAATTGAATTTTAAAAGACCCTATAAGCTTCCTTGAAGGGTACTGTTGATTTCTATTTCACCCTTGAATTCCAAGGATGGATTTTTTTTATTCCCTAAAACATGTAGTTTTGCATCTCTTCTTTAATCTGATTAATTTCATTCCAGATTCTGGTAACCACTCATTTGGAAAATATTTAATACTAACTTTTTTAAAACATCTTATCCATTATACCTTAATATACTTTCACATGGCATACTTTCTAAGTTTTACTTGTTTTTTCGGCTGTCACACACAGACATCAGCCTGTAATGCAATCCTTCTTGTGGTAACTGCCTTCTCCGGCCTTCTCCAACTCCCTTCCCTCAATGTGGTTCCCACAGAATCTGCTATTTCTTAATGTCATTCTGACAGATGATTCAACCAAGAGTCACTAACTAAAGCCAAGTAAAATCAATCAGATATTTAACTAGAATGTTTTGAATTAAGGAAAACAGTGATAAAAATAATCAATTAAACAAACCCTATTTTTTCCATTTTTAAAAAGAAATTTAGAGTCAAGGGGTACACACGCAGGTTTGCTGCATGGGTATATTAAGTGATGCTGGAGTTTGTGCTTTTAGTAAGCCTATCATCCAAATAGTGTACATAGTGCCCAATAAATAGTTTTTTAAGCCCTCATCCCCGTCTCTCTCCGTAATCCACTACACAGCATCTACTGTTTCCATCTTTATGTTCATGTGTACCCATTGTTTAGCTCCCAAAGTAAAAATCTGTGGTACTTGATTTTCCTGCATTAATTTACTTAGGAAAATAGCCTCTGGCTGCATCCATGTTGCTGCAAAGGACAATTTCATTCCTTTTTATGGCTGTGTAGTATTCCTGGTATATATGTACCATATTTTTTTACTCAGTTCACTGCTGATGGACACTTAGTTTGATTCCATTACTTTGCTACTGTGAATAGGACTAAGATAAACGTATGAGTGTAGTTGTCTTTTTCACAGAATAATTTATTTTCCTTTGAGTAGACATTCAGTAATAAAATTGCTGGCTTGATTTCTATTTCTTTGAGAAATTTCCATATTGTTTACCCCTGGGGATTGAATGAACTTACGTTCCCACCAACAGTGTATAAGCATTCTCTATTTGTCTGTATTCTCACCAACATCTGTAATTTTTTTGAGTTTTTAATAGTGGCCATTCTGATTCTTTGGATGTAAAAGGGGGAGCTAACTGTGACCACGTTTCCAATTATATAGAGAAAGCCAATTTGCAGTGAGAGAGAATAAATCTAGTTTAAAATAGGGCAGAGAAGGATAAAGGAGACTCATTCCTGTTGGCAAACATGTCCCTGGTTCTTGTTCCTGAGGCTCAGGTGCTTGATTGTACTTCCCTCGATTTTTCTAATACTTCCATCAGTTTCATGATCTCACAATTATCTCCCTCCCCTCTCTTTTTTCCTAAAATACTTCCTGTCTAGTATGAGAATACTTGGATCCGCAATTTATTGCAGCACTATTCACAATAGCAAAGACTTGGAATCAACCCAAATGTCCATCAGTGACAGATTGGATTAAGAAAATGTGGCACATATACACCATGGAATACTATGCAGCCATAAAAAAGGATGAGTTTGCGTCCTTTGTAGGGACATGGATGCAGCTGGAAACCATCATTCTTAGCAAACTATCACAAGAACAGAAAACCAAACACCGCATGTTCTCACTCATAGGTGGGAACTGAACAATGAGATCACTTGGACTCAGGAAGGGGAATATCACACACCGAGGCCTATCATGGGGAGGGGGGAGGGGGGAGGGATTGCATTGGGAGTTATACCTGATGTAAATGACGAGTTGATGGGTGCAGCAGACCAACATGGCACAAGTATACATATGTAACAAACCTGCACGTTATGCACATGTACCCTACAACTTAAAGTATAATAATAAGAAATAAATTAAAAAAAAAAAAAAAGAAAAAAAAAAAGAGAATACTTGGATCCATTCTAACAGATTCACTGACCTACATATTCACATGCCTTCTTGGTGATCTCATCCACAACCATGGCTAACATTCTTCTAGCTAAATCAAGCTCCTGCCACAGGGGCATGGCATATATTACTGCCTCTCTCCAATCCTTTTCCTCCTTCATAATTATCTCTGTCTCATCCTTTGTATAGAAATGCAGACAACTCTTGCTGAAGATACCTTCCATACAATCTCAGAACTTTCGAATCACAGCGCCATACACATTTCCTTCAACAGCCTTACCAGAGCTTGTGCCAGTCTCTGTTTGTTTGTGTGTTAGCTTGTGATTACACCTGCATCAGGTTATAAGCTTAACTGAAGGCAGGTATGACATCTTTTCACTCATTGTTAATTCCAAAATTTATTTTTACAACATTGTTTTTTTTAAAAAAATTTAGGTTCAGGAATATATCTGCAGGTTATATAAACTCATGTCATAGGGGTTAATTGTACAGATTATCTCCTCAACAGGTACTAATCCTAGTTCCCAGTAGTCATTTACTCTGATCTTCTCCCTCCTCCCACCTTCCATCCTCTAGTAGACCCCAGTGTCTGTTGTTTCCCCCTATGTGTCCATGTGTTCCCATAATTTAGCTCCCACTTATAAGTGAGAACCTGTAGTATTTGGTTTTCTGCATTTGTGTTAGCTTGCTAAGGATAATGGCCTCTAGTTCCATCCATGTTCAGGCAAAGGACATGACATCATTCTTATTTTTTATTGGTTACATAGTATTCCATAGTATATAGGTGCCACATTTTTTTATTCAGTCTACAACTGATGGGCATTCAGCCTACTATGGATGGGCATTTAGGTGGATTCAATGCCTTTGATATTGTGAATAGTGCTGCAATGAACATACACGTGTATGTCTCTTTATGATAGAATGATTATATTTCTTTGACTGGGTATATACCCAGTAATGGAATTTCTAGATCTAATGATAGTCCTGTTTTTGCTCTTTGAGAAATTGCCTCACCGCTTTCCACAATGATAGAACTAATTCACGCTTCCATCGACAATGTATAAGCATTCTCTTTTCTTTGCAAATTTGCTAGCATCTGTTATGTTTTGACTTTTTAATCATGGCCATTCTGGCTGGTGTGAGATGATATCTCATTGTGATTTACAACCAGATTTTTAAAACCCAGATTTATCTTTTGAACTTGAAACAAAGGCATTCAGCTGCTTACTGCCTACTGTTTGCTGGATTTCACAGGTACCCCTAACCAAGTATGTCTCAAACAAAGTAATGATCTCTCAACTCGAACTGTTTCTTCTTTTGTGCTCCTTACCTCAAAGAATTACTTTCATCTCTATTTAATGGAAATATGTATCTCATCCTGGACTCTTCATTTATAATCCTCATAATGGACACATCCCATACACTTGCTTTCAATTGTTCTTGCCATTATTCTGGCATTGTTCCAGGTGCACACAGGGATGTGTTGTACATATAGCCATTAAAGGAAGGACCTATTGTCCCAATTACTGGGAGGACTATGAGTGAGTAGTCTCTGTAAACCCTTTCAGGTATCTCCATAGTTCCCTAAAATGTCTACACCTTTAGAAGTAGGCCACCTCTCCCAACAAATGGCTGGAACTCCCCCTCTGATTGATGGAAGACATGCAGAAACCTTTCACAGAAAAGTCTGCAATTGTCCCCTTCCATATCTATCTTTATTCACGTGCTCTCCCAGCCACTATCTATAAAACTAGGGCTTGGTTGCAACACAACACTGTGTATGAGTTGGCCCTGAGAAGGTGGAAGGGACTATTATCTATTTAGAAGGAGTGGCAAGACCCAATCAGCAGGTCTCAGCAGGAGGAGGGAGAGTAGGGGTGAGATTATTTTCTGAGGGTGCTTCATCAGGTGGTCAGCACATAAGATTAGATTTCGAGTACTCTCCCGGGATACAGAATTTTACTACTGGAAAGGACTATAGGAGACAATTCAAACTTGTTACTAGAATGACTCCTGGAAGTATGGGAAAAGTGAGGACCCAGTTAAGTCAGGTTAAAATACCAGAACTGCTATGGCAGATGGTGGAAGAGGGAATGAAAGTCTCAGAAAAGTAGATATAGTGAAATGAACACACTGGGTACAGTTGGAAAACCTATCCAATAAGTATGACCTATGAAAAAACACAGAGGACATATCAATTATCAAGGCCATTAAAAATTGTGAGTGAGAATGATACAAGAATCACCAAGAAGTCCAGTGGTCCCTCCCCTGCATGGGTCAGAGCTGAGAAGAGAAAAGATGGTTATAAAACAGGGCTCACTTTTAGCAATGGAGATGACAGAGCATTGACACAACAGAGATCAAGTGATAGCCAGAAGCCAGATGAACACAATTATGGCAATGAGGGCCCAGGTCAGAGGAATAACCAGGGGTGTAACACACAGAAGGTTATGAGGAGATGCTTAATAACTCTTAGTGTCCATGGAGGACAAGAAAATGTTTCATCAACAAGGATCCCGTTTAATTTGTAGCATGCAAGATATCAAGGATGGATGCACAGGAGACTTAAGGCAGTTACTCCAATAAAGAAGTCAAGATTTGTTGCCCAAGTTTCATCAGTTTTGGGACTCAGAACCTATCGACCTTCTTAGCAAATTTCGACAGTAAATGGAAGTGCAGTCATCTTAGCCTGAGAAAGGCTCGGACTCCTAAGCAAGGACGAGCTGGGTCATGCCTCAAGATGGGTCACCTATCTCATTTCAATGAAGGATTTGCCCCAACTGTTAGGAGAACCAACAATATAAAACTCAGCTGGCATCATTGTCAGCAGAATAAAGCCATCTTTCCAAAGGTAGACACCCACCTGGGTGGTTTATGTAACTGTTGAAAAATGTGAGAGTGTATAGACCCAGCTATCCCATCTCACCTTTGGACAATTTTCAAGAGCCATTCTAGCTCCCGATATCCTGTGTAGGGGTGGGTGGTGCTTAGTAGAGGTTGCAATTGCTCTGTCACAGCTTGATTTCTCTCTGCTCCATCCTGCTCTCTGATGGAGTGTTATTCTCTTGTTTATTGAGAAATGTTTTTATTGAAATGCAATAAAATGCATAATACTTTTTAAAAATTAAATTGAAACTCATTAAAATATGCATCTACTTTATTCCTCATACATTATTTAGTGTTTCTTTTTGAAAACTTTCTTATGAAATAGAGTGAACAAATAGGCTTCTTTTTGCCTTTACAATAAATTTTATAAGGTTTTAAATTGCCAATTTGAAAATTCAAGTATTGATGCTACAAACGCGTACGAAAGTGCCTTCTTTTGACAAGAGTTTTCATGTTTTGAGGAGCAGGTAAGAAAAAGATGTCTGTCATTTAAGCCACATTTCTGCACAGTCATTGGTCCTGCTGGCTTCAGCCTGGACAAATGCATAGACATTGTTAAGGCAAAGGGAAAGCTGATGCTCAAAAATGAGAGTGAACTTTAATCTATGTTACAAAAAAATAGTACATTAATATTTCTGCCAAGTGGGAAGAAAATCAGTATAAAAGAATATTCATGTTGACAGCTATAACATATTATGTTTGTTTTTTCTCCAGAGTGTGCTATTAAAGAACAATCAGTGCTAGGAAAGCACTTTACTTCTGCAAACTTTCCTCTGTAGTAATTCAATTATCATAGACTTCCTTAAAGTATTTGTAAACAATGGTAATTGTGTACACTCGCTCAAGTCCAGACAAATAATGCAGTTCTAATTTGGTTTATACCTGCCTAAAATCCAGAGAAAGAACATCTCTTCTCTATGTGAATGTTAAACCAAGTTTTGAAAACGACTACTGAGAATGGTTGTTCTCTAAATGTTTAAATATAGAAACAGTAAGAAAACTCTTAGGACACAAGTGTGATGTTTACTGGGATATTAGGAGAAGTGATTGCAGGTAATGACCTCACTATTCATCCTCTTCCAAGCTTTCAGTACAAAATTCAGAGTCATCCTCAATGTTTTCTTTTTATTCCACACAATCAATCAGTTGCCATATCCTATGAACATGTTTGATAATAGGCTTACATGGTTTATTTGTGCGCAGGCATGTTAGGATGTTGGTACTTGAATAAAACCTAAGCATCTATTGCTGAAAAACTTGATGAATAAAGCATAGCACATGAACACCATGGAGTACCACGTAGCTATGTGAAGCAAAGGAGTAGATCTAGCCAAAAGGATGGAACTTAAAAAGACCAGTATATACAAGATAAAAAAGTAAGAACTAGAACAATATATGTAAATTTAAAATGTGTACATAAAATTGATGAGTATATTAGTAAAAACACACAGGAATGAAGTAATTATTAAAAAGAATAGAATACTATAAAGAGAGACCAGATGCTAATAGTAGAAATAGAATGAAAATATAAAAAAAGAAATGAAAGAATTAAAAATTAATAGTAAAGAGTAAGAGAGGAACATTGAAGGAATAAATGATACAACAAGGACACCGTTACATCAACTGACAAATAGAATGACCTCGATCTTCTACACCTGAAGTTAAAAATAAAGTAAAATCTCCTGCAGATATGGTCAATTCTATTCCCCTTTTATCTTCATTGCTATTGTTTTAATTGTTTTTTTCCTTTCATCTCCAGCCTATGATATCATATCATTTTTCTAAATATTCTTATTGTCATTAACATATCCAATTAAGATTTTTTCTCATGTTGCTAACACTCTTATACTTTTATAAAGCCAATTTTGTCAGCATCCGAGGAAAATCTGACCAAAAATGCTTTTCATAGTCTAAACCATACTCTGGTTAGTTATGATCCAATTACAGCAACAGTTTTATTGTTTTACAAGCATTCCCTTAATGTGTCCTATTCTATCTTCTTTGCTTCTATAACAGCCTATTTTTCTTTTATTCATGTATTTATTGCAACCCATTACAGTTCACTGGTTTACTGGATATTCTATCCCTGTGGTCTTATTTTAATAAGGGAAGAGGTAATGTCTTCCTTGTCTTTTTATCTCTAGAATTTATCAAAATGACCTTTATGTACAAGCACAAGTACTTGTAAGTACTTGATAAACATTCACTGAGGTTGAAAAAATGAGTGTATAGAATATTCAAAAGTAACTAGAGGACCTATGACACAGTAGCTTATAGCAGACTGATACATCCACTGATAATAGCTAGAAAATCTCTGATACATAATAAAGTGCCAAATCAATTATTTTTGGAAGTAACATGCTTTTTTATTGTGGTAAAATATACATAAAATAAAATTAACCATTTAAATAATTTTTAAGTGTATGGTTCAGTGGCATTACGTACATTCACATTGCTGGATAATCATCATCACTCTCCATCTTAAGACATTTTCATTAACCCCAACTAAGACTTTGTATCCATTAAACAACAACTCCTGAATCCCCGTTCCTCCAGCCCCTGTTAACTGCTGTTCTACCTTCTATTTATGTGGACTGCTCTAGGGGCCACAAACAAGTGTAATCATACAACATTTGTCCTTTTGTATATGACTTATTTAACTGTGTCTTCAAAATTCATCTACGTTGTAGCATGTGCCAGAATTTACTTCCTTTTTGCTGCTAAATAATACTCTACTATCTGTATATACCACATTTCATCTGTCAATGAACACTTGAGTTGTAACTTTCATTTGAATATTGTGAATAATTTTGCTATGAACAGGATGTACAAATATCTCTGAGACTCTGCTTTCAATTCTTTTGAGTATATATCCAAAAGCAGATTTGCTGCATCATGTGGTAATTTCACATTCAATATTTTGAGTAATTATGTACTGTATTTCACAATGCCTGTACCATTTTACATTTCTCTCAGCAATGCACAAGATTTCCAATTCCTCCACATCATCACTAATGCTTGTTACCTTTTGTTTGTTTGTCTTTTAATGACAGCCATCGTAATGGGTGTGAAGTGGGGTAACATCCTTTGGAGCTAGCTAGATTTGAAGCGACAAGAGGCTGAAAATCAGAGATGTTTATGTTTCAAACCCTTGTTCATTTTTTTCTCAAACCGCTTGCCAACTGATATGGTTTGGCTGTGTCCCCACCCAAATCTCAACTTGAATTATATCTCCCAGAATTCCCATGTGTTATGGGAGGGACCCAGGAAGAGATAATTGAATCATAGGGGCCAGTCATTCTTGTGCTATTCTCGTGATGCTCAATAGGTCTCATAAGATCTGATGGGTTTATCAGAGATTTCCACTTTTGCATCTTCCTCATTTTCTCTTGCCCCACCGTGTAAGAAGTGCTGTTTGGCTCCTGCCATGATTCTGAAGCCTCCCCAGCTGTGTGGAACGGTAAGTCCAAAGAAACTTCTTTTTCTTCCCAGTCTCAGGTCTGTCTTCATCAGCAGTGTGGAAACAGAATAATACAGTAAATTGGTACCAGTAGAATGGGGTGTTGTTGAAAAGATACCGTAAAATGAGGAAGTGACTTTGGAACTGCGTAACAGGCAGAGGTTGGAACAGTTTGGAGGGCCCAGAAGAAGACAGGAAAATGTGGGAGTTTGGAACGTCCTATAGACTTGTTGAATGGTTTTGCCCAAATGACAGGGATATGAATAAGGTCCAGACTGAGGTGGTCTCAGATGGAGATAAGGAACGTCTTGGGAACTGGAGCAAAGGTGACTCTTGTTATGTTTTAGCAAAGAGATTGACAACATTTTGCTCCTGCCCTAGAGATTTGTGGAACTTTGACCTTGTCTGGCGGAAGAAATTTCTAAGCAGCAAAGCATTCAAGAGGTGACTTGGGTGCCGTCAAAGGCATTCAGTTTTAGAAAGGAAGCAGAACATAAAAGCTTGGAAAATTTGCAGCTTGATTATGTGATAGAAAAGAAAAACCAATATTCTGGTGAAAAATTCAAGCTGGCTGCAGAAATCTGCATAAGTAGCAAGGAGCCTAATAATCACCAAGACCATGGGGAAAATTATCTCTAGGCTATGACAGCGACCTTCACAGAAGGCCCTCTCATCACAGGCCTGGAGGCTCAGGAGGAAAAACCGGTTTCATGGGCTGGGCCCAGGGTTCCCAGGCTGTGTGAAGCCTAGGGATTTGGTGCCCTGGATCCCAATCGCTCCTGCCCTCACTGAAAGGGGCCAAGGTACAGTTTGGGCTATGACTTCAGAGGGTGGAAGCCCCAAGCCTTGGCAGCTTCCACATGGTGTTGAGCCTACAGTACACAGAAGTCAAGAACTGAGTTTTGGAAACCTCTGCCTAAATTTCAGAGGATGTATGAAAACATTTGGATGCCCAGGCAAAAGTTTGCTGCAGGGACATGGTCCTCATGGAGAACCTCTGCTAGTGCAGTGCAGAAGGGAAACATGGGGCCAGAGCCCCCACACAGAGTTCCTACTGGGGCACTGCCTAGTAGAGCTGCAAAAACAGGGCCACCATCCTCCAGACCCCAGAATGGTAGATCCACTGTCAGCTTACACTGTGCACTTGCAAAAGCCACAGACACTCAACACCAGCCTGTAACATTTAATTCCAGGTCTATCAAGGCAGGCCGAAATTGAGAGACTAAGATCCTGGGAAACAGAGAGATTAAGAAAATTATAACTTGTAGTCTACATACCTTTTCCCTCAAGTCATTTGCTGGTTATTATGTGTCCCAGGGAGAGGCTAAGGAGCTAAATTTAAATATATAAGAATTTCAAGGAAATGTTCCGAAATAGCATAGTGCTGTAGAACAAAAATTAAATACTAGTACTCAGTCACGAGAAGGGATTCTAGTAAATATTACACTGTTCATTTGGGAGGTAGAGAGGATTTTATCTTAGAGAGAGAATAATCTAGATTCAGAGGAGACTCACAACATCTGAATCACAGTGTCATGTCATCTCTCACCTTAATTTTATTCAGTGAGCAGAGGGTAAATCCTCTCTAAGCAAAGATAACATTATGGAGAGTATCCGTCATTTATTTTTCAGACCCTATGTCTAGAGTTTATTCAGAAACACCACTCACACCAAGAATTAGTATCAAAGGGGAAAAAGAAACAATGCAAACAAAAAAACAGGAAATCCAATTGAGGGTTCAGATATTGATTCAAAATAATTATAATTCACTTATTCAGATAAATATATGAGAGGACAGAAAACTTAATGAAGGAATTGCAATCTATGAAAAAGAATTAAGTGGAAAATGTAGAAATGAACAATTCAATAATTGATGTTAAGAACTTTATTGATAGGCACAGTGGGAGATTGGGAACAGCTAAAGAGAGAACCATTGAAATCAGTAAGATGTTTCATTCACAAATATGTGGATTGAAACCAAAAACAAGTGAATAGGGGTACACAGAAGCAGAAGGGACCAGAATTTCCTTTATAAGGAAAATATCTAAGCTATTTTAATTGAAGAATAATGGATGCTGAATTTAACAAATAACTATCCAGTAATGGATTCAATAAGTCTATGAAACTCAAACCAGGAAAAATACAAAGAAAGCTACACTATATACAGTGTTGTAAGGCTAATGAAAATAAAGACAAATTCAGTAACGGAAAACAATATGTTAGCTACAGAATAACAACAATAAACCTGACAGCTAACTTCTTAAAAACATTATAAGAAACAGAACAGATAAACAACATCTTCAAACCCTGAAAGAAAGTAATGACCAACCTACAATTTATAACAAATGAAAGTAAATCACTAGACAATGAAGAAGAGAAAGGGAAAATGGGGGAACAAAGGCTTAGAAAAGAAGAAGTAAAATTTGCAGTCTGAAGGTCACATGAATATGTATGTAGAAAATGTGAGTTATGCACTGGATGAATAACTAGAATATAATGACTTGAGTTAAATTACTGAATGAAATAGTCAATTGTGGTTTTATACATGAGAAGAGCTACAAATGAAAATATAAACCATGATGATATACCAATATAAACCATCAAAATTACTGAAACTATAATATTTTTATAATGTCAAGTTTAAGAATGTGAAGTAATGAGAATTTATACATCGCTAAAGTATTTGTAATGATAGTGGGTTTCTATGACACAACAAATTTAGGACAAAATTTTGACAGTAATTTCACTTGTAAGCATACACATTGGCAAAATAAAAGCATAAATACAAGTAAATGCAAATGTACGTGTGCATACACACACAATTTTTTTTTCATATTCTGTAGAGAATTCCTATAAAACAGTAAGATAACCAACACAATGGAAAATGAAGCCAATGAACTGAAATGAAAACTTCGTAGAAAAGGATAGTAAAATACCCATGAACTTATGAAAAGGTGGCTAACCTCATTACTCAGCAGGGATATGCCAATTACACCAGGAGCTTTCACTACACATCCATTACAGTCAGAAATCTTAAAAAGAGTGGCACTATTAAGAACTGGTAAGAATATGAAATATGTGGAACTCTCATACATTACCGGTGAGAAGGTACATTTGGAAAACTGTTGGCAAATCTACTTATGCTAAATTCTAGGATACATGTATATCCTCTGACCTAGAATTTGAGTCCTAGGAATATGCCCAGAAAAACAATGTGTGAATGTTTCTTACAAATGGCAAATAAATGTGTGGGTATAGGATATGCAGAAAAGTATAACGCAACAAACACATTATCTCTGCAGTTATCTCTTTTCCTTATGAAGAGAGGTCTTCCTAATCTCCCTTGGGTCTAGAAGCTGTGTTTAATAATGTGAGTTAAGCCTAAGCCTAGTGCTACTGAAAACTTATTTCCCAGCTTTCCCAGAAGTTTGAATTCCATTGCTCATGTCCTGAAGGTTTCTTAAAAAAGAGAAAAACGTTCAACTCTAGCCTGGGCTAAGCTACTAGGTATTCCAAAGTTTAATATCATTGACTTCAGTGGAAAGAAAATAGTTATTACAGTCCTAGATCATGATTCTAGACCGAACTCTATTCTTTCCTTCTGTGTGACTTGATCAAATTCCTCTGAACTATATGACATCCTGGAAAAGATAAAATCATGAACACAGTCAAAAGATCAGTGGTTGCCAAGAATTCAGGGTAGGGAGGAAGGGATGTCTCAGTAGAACAAACGGAATTTTTAGGGCAGAGAAACTATTTCACATTATACTGTAATGGTGAATACATGTCATTGTATATTTGTCAAACCCCCTAGAATATACAACACAGAGAGTAAATTCTAATGTGAATTATGAATTTTAGTTAATAATTATATATCAATATTGACTCTATTATGTATCAATATTGGCTCATCACTTGTAACAGATGTATCACAATAACACAAGATGTTAATAATAGGAGAAACTGGGGTTGTGGAGTGAAGTGATATATAGGAATTGTCTGTACATTCTGCTCATTTTCCTGTAAACCTAAAACTCCTCAAAAAGTAAAATCTATTAATTAAAAAATTCTACTGTAGCATTTTAATATCTTGGAGATTTAAAAAATAAATTAGGAAATAAGGATCATGCATTTTATATGAACAAAACATTTTACTAACTTTGTCTTATTTGGGGAATTCACTTTTAGTGATTTACTAAAATTCTGACATAATAAAATGGTGAAAAAAAACTATATATAAATGCTAATTAGGATACTAAGGAGGCTGGTTAGGTGAATCCACTCATTATTTCAAGCCATAGAGTTACATAATGCATTTTGCCAGAAATATTTTTAAAGTAGGCATATGTCAAATGCATATAAGAAAAAAGTCTTATATGCATTTATCTTATCATAAAATATCACATGGGAAATTTTACAATACAACAAAATAAATCTGAAGCTGTTTTACATTTATATAAAGGAAGAATAATTTGAGTTGAAACATAAAATCACATACAGACAATACTTTAATATATTTAGTAATTTTTGTAGTTAATGTTTTAGAAACAGTTATATATTATCCTTCTCTGTGATACATAAATATCTGTGTGTGTGTGCATGTTTGTTATTTCTTTTAACTAAAAATAAAGTTTAGGGTGTTTCCTTTTTTTCTTTCCCATCTTACACACATTCCAATAAAAATTATTATTTCAGATGTGGCTTTGATAACATATTTGTAAGTAAGTCTTCCATGACATTTATTTCCTTAATTTTCATAATAAAATGCTTACCCTAACATTTGTTATCCTTATCAAGAAAACTAATGCATCTGTCCTTAATCAGCCATGGAGAATATTAGCCCTCGTTTGTTGCCAGAGGCTATAATTTCTCATTAACATTCTAGCTGAGAGACATTATGTTATTTTAAAGAAAAAGTCTATGAGAAAAACTACCCATTTTTCTTAGAAGTCTACATTCTAACATGTGATAGAGCCTGGCATCAGAAAGACTTCATACCGAGCTAATATGAGTGTGGCCTCTGGCAGAATTCCTGCACCGAAGAGAACTTCAACGCAATGTCTTGAGCTTTTATTGAGGATTCCGACAATAAATCGCTACATGAATTCTACTTCTTAAATTGCCACAAAACTTGTGTTGAGAACATTTTCCATTAAATTATTAATTGTTCTCCATATGTGATTAATTGCATTAGAAATTTAGTAATAGGAAAAAAATGTATGTTCTTCAGGAAATTGTGTGATTTTTCTTTTCTCATATTTTAGTTACTACATTAAAATTTTATATTGAATCATAAAAATTATCATGGCCCTTGTATTTAATTTTTTTCTCCCACATTTTTTTCTACCTTACGAATCTACATATACTTTATAAAGTAAAAATAATAAATTATTTATAAAAGAAAAAATACATATACACATAGATAAATCTCAAGATTAAATAAAATTATTTTCATCAAATTGTTAGACATTATTTCCATATCTAAAATATTTACTGTATGTCACATATGTAATTCATTTTGGGGAGCCATGGGAGAGAACATCAATGAGAATTCCATTTACACTGTCTGTGTACTCTTAGGTCTATAACTATGAAATAATTCTATTCATACACCAAAGAAGTGAACAAAATACATGTACTCAGATTGCGACCAAGTACCTCAGCTTTAAAATGCATTTTAAAATTTTATTTTCTCTAAACTCAGAATATAGGGTTAAAATGTACTTTGAAACTCCTTATTTCTCTTCCTTTTCTACCAGACACCCCTTTGCATCATGCACACTTCTCTATATACTTTCTTAGAAATTCCAGGGGTTCATCTTGTAACAAGCCAGGCATGGAGACCCAGCCTCAGACTTCTCCCCTACCCAAGGATTATTTCAAAGTGCCTCATCTGCAATTCAACTGTAACCAATATGGTGTCAATTCACACCCCAAACTCAAGATAGCCATTGGAACAAGACATGCAGACCTTTACCTTGCTCTACTCCTGCATGTTTCCCATACCAAGATTCCCCTTTTAAATCTCTCCACTCAGACCAAAAATTTGAGATGGTTTCTTTACAGCTTGACTCCAGTCCCAATGCCTCCCCAAGTACTGGCATTTGGAATAAAAGTTTCTTTCCTTTCACCACACCTCACTTCTAGTGTCTCTGACTTTTCGAGAAGTGAGCAACTGAACCAGAGTTCAGTTACAGCATCAATAAATTTCCACAAATTCAGTAGACATATGTAACTACCATTAATGCAGCGTATTTGAGTCATATGTTTTCATTCCTCTCTAATCCCATAGATTGAAATGGTTTTGAATATAATTTATATCTTGTTCATCAATGTATCCATAATGCCAGCACAGTGCTGGCACACAACTGAAACTCAGCATATTTTCGGTGAAAAAATTAATGACCATTAAATAATAAGGCAGGGCATATTCTCCCAAGGAACTCACATTATAGTTGGAAAGATATCTAACACACGTGAAAATTTAAAAGCTGATTTGGTGTAAGAAGAACATAATCTATATTCTCAAGAGACTTTGTGGCTAAGAATGTATCATTCAGCTTTTACAAAAGGTTAAAGTACTGCTTTTTTTTCAACCAAAGTACATTAAATACAAACATCACTTTTTAAACATTTTAAAACTCTTCATGGGATTTTTAATTTTTAGCTAAAACACTTTTAGGATATCTATGCAGCAATGGAAAGTACATAGAATGTTATTAAATTTATTCACTGGACTCATTTTTTACGATGTTAGATAAAAATATAAAACTTAGTAGAGTCATGTTCCAAACTAATGGTAATCATCCAAATTTTTTTCAATATTAAGAAGAATGCACTTACCTTAGAGACAACATTGTAAACTGTGGGTAGACTTCAGACTAGCTCACTAATCTCAAATCTATTATTTAACATACTGGTACTAAGAGAAGATACTCCTTCAATTCCCTTTTTCTCCCAACTCCTCACCTATGAACTATGTGATAAAATGAGAAACCTATTTAACTTAGTGAAGAAGGCATGGGTAGCTCCTCATAAAAATGTTGTGCTCCCCTTTTATAGTGTATATTTGTGTATTGGTAAAAACTATCTAGACAGGGGCTAGATTCTCTGCATGCTTTCCCCTGTGTCGACATGTGATTATCTGACTAATTCTTGCCATGGAATGTAAGCAATAAGGCATGTGCCAATTTAGGATTTTTTAGAAGCTTATGTGTCATCTTCACCTATTCTCTCATATCCAACATTGGGAATAAAAGACTCTGAGATCCTAGTGGAGGACAGAGTAACAAGAAGGAAACTGCTGTTCTTCTGCTTTATCATATGCAGGAAAGCCACTTACCAAATAAAAACAAGCCCACAGGACTCTTAAATGACTGAGAAATAAAATGCTATATTAAATCTTTGAAATTTTAACACTCAATTCTCAGAGTAGCTTATAGTACCCTAATACACTTACTGTGTCTCAAAGTGAATCTTCTGGAATAATAGTCCAAGTAGACATGTCATAAAAAAGTTCTATGACCAAGAAAGTTAGAAACCATATATCCCTTTTAGAGACACATAATAGATACAGGATAATCAAAAGCTCAGCAAAGTTGTGGAACTTTAAAAAATGTTTAACTGTGTTTAATCTAGCAATTTCCAAATTTACTGGCAAATTAAATCCTTTATGGCATAAGAACTATTAATGTCGTGTAAAAATGCTATTAATCAGAAAACTCTTTGGAAACTATTTCCTTGGCTAAATGACTGATAAAATCCCCTCATGACTTGAAAAATATCTTTGGAAGGTGAATGTTGGATAAAGGCCTCAGAGCTAAGGGGAAAAAAACAAAACGAACCTGAAGACCTGGGGGCATGAATCTGTTTTTGATGGGAACAATTTATATTCAATAATCTTATTATTGAATGAGTAAAATACATACATTTTTTAACCCAAGTATGCTTTTTCAAGTATTTTAGCTTTGAACTGTACTGAACACTGTGGTATGTCATCCTAATCATTATTTTGGGACTGAAGCATTCATTTTCCATGCCATTAGGAGTGTTAAGGGCTGGTGATTCTCTGCTAAATCCCTTTCCAGGAATTCCCTAAGGTGAAGACGTGATACCCCATCTATTTGGAGAGTGTGTACCCAGTGACTGGTACATACAGAGGTGTAAGGTTCTGGCCAAGTTTCCTCCAGAAAGGCCCACTCTGAAGGTCAATTATTGCTCCATGGCTCCCTGAGGAAGAGCTGAGGTCTTTGTAGAATTGCATGACAGTTCAGCCTCTCTCTGTCCAGTGCTCCTTCTTTCCCTCTCTCCAATCCTGAAAACCCTCTGTTAATCCTCCTGCACGGAAAATTCTCTCTCAGAATCAATTTTACAGAAATCATAATCTAAGGCAAGTGTACATCATGAACTTGCATTATTATCGGATCATTTAAACATATTTTGCTGAAATGACTTAACGATTAATATTATTTGGTTACAGGTGCTTTAAAAATATTTACTGTTAATATTTCAGGAGACTTTTCCGTGTTGGATAAAACCTGAGATTCCATTGCTCGTGTCTACACATGCGTAGGGTGAGTCCTCTCATTTAGTTTTGCTGTACATCTTGACAGCTTGTTAACACTTTGCAATACTTCCATAGTGGCATTTTCCCTAGGTATGTGTAACTTTCCCCTTTCTAATTTTCATTAATGCTGTTACTCTGAAATCCAGAAAGTCTACCTATGAAAATCAAAGTACTGAATCTGTAACAGAGCCAAATTCTTATTACTGGTATTACTGGGATTGTAAAATAAGCCTTGCTGTTATTTTCTAGTTATACTTATTCAGAGAAATTAACTTTACCTCATGGGCATGTAAATTATTATTTTCCTCCTTTGCATTGATGGTTAGAAAATTAATGACAATTTTTTGGCCTAGTCTAACATGGATAGAAATTTCTTCTAGCAGTTTGGCTATCAACTTCAGCCTTGTCTTCCCCTTCTCTTATGCCATCCTCATTTTTTATCTGCCATAATTGCTTCATGATCAATTTTAAATGTTTATCTTGTCTGAATATATTATTTTACCCAGTGTTTGAATACCTTTCTAGAAAAAAGTGACTTATTATAAATTATAACATAATTTATAAGGTTATATAATATATAATGTATATATTACAATGTGGAATTGGAAATTGTGACAAAATTCAAATAGAACATGATATCATTTTAGTACCCACAAGGCAAATACAAAGATAGATGATAACACAAAGAATTTCAGATTACTTTTACATCAAGAAAGAATTTCCTTGAAATAGTACAGTGATTAATTTCTTTATATTATTATTTTGAATTCAGCTGACTGATTTGTTCAAACCTCTTAACTATTTGCCAGATGGGTCTCTTTTCAGCTTTTGCTTTGTCTCGAGAATATGCATAAAAGCTAAATATTGGGCTTTGAACTAGATAAAGCTGGAAGGAATTCTGAAACCCATGCTTTTTATATGAACATGGACACTTTGTTTGGTTTCATTTTTTGCATATATAAAGTATGAATAATACCTTCAACCTAGATGTCTTTTTACAAGTATTTAGATATCCTATATAAAATACATAGTATGGTACCTGATTTTTAGTAAAATCGTAAACAGTAGTATTATTTACATTAGATAGTCTTTAAAGAAAGTTACTTTCTTTCATTAAAATTCACTCAGATTAAGAATGAAATTCATTAATTTTGTATCCTGAGACTTTGCTGAAGTTGCTTATCAGCTTAAGGAGATTTTGGGCTGAGACAATGGGGTTTTCTAAATATACAATCATGTCATCTGCAAAGAGGGACAATTTGACTTCTTCTTTTCCTAACTGAATACCCTTGATTTCTTTCTCTTGCCTGATTGCCCTAGCCAGAACTTCCAACACTATGTTGAATAGGAGTGGTGAGAGAGGGCATCCAAAATCACAAGCATTCTTATACACTAGTAACAGACAAACAGAGAGCCAAATCATGAATGAACTTCCATTCACAATTGCTTCAAAGAGAATAAAATACCTAGGAATCCAACTTACAAGGGATGTAAAGGACCTCTTCAAGGAGAACTACAAACCACTGCTCAGTGAAATTAAAGAGGACACAAACAAATGGAAGAACATACCATGCTCATGGATAGGAAGAATCAATATCGTGAAAATGGCCATACTGCCCAAGGTAATTTATAGATTCAATGCCATCCCCATCAAGCTACCAATGAGTTTCTTCACAGAATTGGAAAAAACTGCTTTAAAGTTCATATGGAACCAAAAAAGAGCCCGCATCTCCAAGACAATCCTAAGTCAAAAGAACAAAGCTGGAGGCATCACGCTACCTGACTTCAAACTATACTACAAGGCTACAGTAACCAAAACAGCATGGTACTGGTACCAAAACAGAGATATAGACCAATGGAACAGAACAGAGTCCTCAGAAATAATACCACACATCTACAGCCATCTGATCTTTGACAAACCTGAGAGAAACAAGAAATGGGGAAAGGATTCCCTATTTAATAAATGGTGCTGGGAAAATTGGCTAGCCATAAGTAGAAAGCTGAAACTGGATCCTTTCCTTACTCCTTATACGAAAATTAATTCAAGATGGATTAGAGACTTAAATGTTAGACCTAATACCATAAAAATCCTAGAGGAAAATCTAGGTAGTACCATTCAGGACATAGGCATGGGCAAAGACTTCATGTCTAAAACACCAAAAGCAACGGCAGCAAAAGCCAAAATTGACAAATGGGATCTCATTAAACTAAAGAGCTTCTGCACAGCAAAAGAAACTACCATCAGAGTGAACAGGCAACCTACAGAATGGGAGAAAATTTTTGCAATCTACTCATCTGACAAAGGGCTAATATCCAGAACCTACAAAGAACTCCAACAAATTTACAAGAAAAAAACAAACAACCCCATCAAAAAGTGGGCAAAGGATATGAATAGACATTTCTCAAAAGAAGACATTCATACAGCCAACAAACACATGAAAAAATGCTCATCATCACTGGCCATCAGAGAAATGCAAATCAAAACCACAATGAGATACCATCTCACACCAGTTAGAATGGCGATCATTCAAAAGTCAGGAAACAACAGGTGCTGGAGAGGATGTGGAGAAATAGGAACACTTTTACACTGTTGGTGGGATTGTAAACTAGTTCAACCATTATGGAAAACAGTATGGCGATTCCTCAAGGATCTAGAACTAGATGTACCATATGACCCAGCCATCCCATTACTGGGTATATACCCAAAGGATTATAAATTATGCTGCTATAAAGACACATGCACACGTATGTTTATTGCAGCACTATTCACAATAGCAAAGACTTGGAATCAACCCAAATGTCCATCAGTGACAGATTGGATTAAGAAAATGTGGCATATATACACCATGGAATACTATGCAGCCATAAAAAAGGATGAGTTTGTGTCCTTTGTAGGGACATGGATGCAGCTGGAATCCATCATTCTTAGCAAACTATCACAAGAACAGAAAACCAAACACCGCATGTTCTCACTCATAGGTGGGAACTGAACAATGAGATCACTTGGACTCGGGAAGGGGAACATCACACACCGGGGCCTATCATGGGGAGGGGGGCGGGGGGAGGGATTGCATTGGGAGTTATACCTGATGTAAATGACGAGTTGATGGGTGCAGCACACCAACAAGGCACAAGTATACATATGTAACAAACCTGCACGTTATGCACATGTACCCTACAACTTACAGTATAATAATAATAAATAAATTAAAAAAAAAAAAAAAAAAAAAAAAAGAATGAAATTCATCTTTCAGGGTATTTTTGAAGTAAAACAGTTACAAAAACTTGTGTGAAGACTCAACTGAAAACATAACTTTAGGAATTTCCAGCCTGAAGCAAATTGTTACATCTAGTAATCATTATCAGCTAGTGAGTAAGGTAGGTGCAGGAAAACAGGAGAGAAGTAACGTATAAAGAATACAGTGTAAGGATGATAGCTGATATTCAGGGTAAATTTTGTCTTGGGAGAAAAGGGCAAGAGGAAACAATAAAAGAAACACTGCACAAAATGTATAAAGAAAGGGAATAAGTAAGTTTGTTTGGTTTTATAAAATCCAAGAAAATTTGACCTAAGCAGAAATGTCAAAGAGAGAAACCAGGATTCAAGGTTACTCTTCTGTCTCAAATGACAGCACACTGAGTATTACCAGGTACAAAACACTGGAATTCTCTAGTGCCTCTGGCACAACCAACCAGGAAGAAAGGTAGACCTAGGTATCCTCTGGCTTGGGCAACAAGCCCGTAGAGCTTTCTCCCAAAGACAAATGGATCAAGCTTTAAAACCCAGAAAACTTTCTTTTCTCAACTGGGGTGAATTCTGAAAAATCTGCCTGCCTATTGTTGGTCATATATAAATATTGCTGATATCTGTCCATTCACAGCTCAGCCCCATCCAGGTTCCTCCCTCTAAACAACACATGCACTCCTGTCTTTTAACACCTAAACAGTCTCAATTTTAAACCAATGAATAATTTTCTCCCTACCCTAATTGATCTCTGCATACATATCATTTGACATTTGGTATGTACTACCTTTTGCTTTTGAAATATTTGATTTCTGTACCAAAATATTCTCATGACTTTCCTGTAACATTTCTGGACATTCTTACTGCTATGGACCAATCGAAGTTAGAAGAGAATTATGTTGCACACTGCATAAGTTTGAAATCTTGTTCTTACACATACGATTTCTATGATCTTGGGCAAATTACCCAACTTCTCTGTGGCTAAGTTTCTTCATTTGCAAAATACAATCAAGAATATTTTCCTCTTCGTAGAGTTGGTGAGAAGATTATTAGTATTATTATGAGCAAAGCACTTGAGACATTTATTAGTAGATAGAAACTAACACATAAATATTAGTTATCTGTATTTTTATTTTATGCCCCTCTTTAAAAGGCATATTTCTTTGTGATTCTTTCCTTGGCCCTCTCCTCTTGAATTTCATATACCTATGTAGTGATTCAATCTTGGGTCATGGCTTTAACAATTATCTCCCTTCTACTCATATATCTCTTTAGAACCCAGACCTCTATTTTCAACTATCCACTGGACAGCTCCACCCTGATGCTTTACAGATATGTCCAACGTAAGGTGTCTTCCCCATTCCAAACCTGTGTGAATCATTCTGTGAATGGATACGTTCAACAGGTAGTAACCTCCTAACTCACAACTGTGAGTCTTACCCTGGATATCTTCCTTTCACTATGCCGTTCCTTCCACGTTCTTATCATCTCTCTCTTTTTTTTTTTTTTCTGTCCTCACTAACAGACACTGAAATATTGTGACAACTTTCTAACTGGTCTTCCTGTATCTATTCTTTCGAAATGTATTCTGTAAAGTTCAGCCAGAAACCTGTTTATTTTACAAACCTGTTTAAAATCTTTAAAATGTTCTCCTAGAGACCTAAGGATGATAAATAATTTTAAAATGAAAAAAAAAAATCAACTAACCTTGATTTCATTTTTATTTCTAGCTCTGTTTTCAGAAATTTATTCCCATAACAACCTGGATTCTATAAGCTACTTCTCAGGAATTATAGAAATTATTTGAAGAAGTCTGGTTTATTCCTGAATCTAATTCTCATAGGTAGACCCTGAACCTAGAACGTCATTATCTCAATAATTCTATTAAATGTCTTCTACTTCATTTTCAGTTATTCATTTAGACACCACTATTTAGGCAAAGGAGTGTTCTACATCTACTTGTAAAAGTGAATATCTCTCTATATATTGTAATTGCCTTATTATTCCCCTGTTTCTTCAATAGACTTGTAAGTTTAGTGGCTTACACAGTGTCTAAAACAGGAAAACATTTAATAAATATTCATTGAATAACTGGGCAGTACTGATTTTTCATAAAAATAATCTGAAATTAATATTAGAAAATAATTTAAGTATACATGTAATAAATTGTACTGTATAAAACATGAAAAATGTAAACAAGAATTAAAAAAAAAAACTCCAACAATGATACCACTTAGATGTGAATATAGTAAGATATTTTCTAAGGAAAAGTGGGTAAAATACAACAAAAATTAGTACTCTTGTAGATTAAGGATAAGATCTTACTTTTAGGAAAGTTGTGATATTCCAAGACAGTACTATTCCAATATATACAGTATACTAATATTTTAATATACTATGAAGACATAAATGTACTACAAGAGCATACTAGAGAGGTTAGAACACAAACCATAGTGTCTACATAATATAAAATTCCTAAGTATATAAGCATTATTGTTAAATACATACACAGACACACACAAAACTAAGTATCCCTAAACATGTATATATTACACTTATTTTTGAATTTCTAAAAAATACTTGCTGTGAACATGTAAAGCTAAAAAACACGACTTTAAATTCCCATGTAATTTGTATTTATGAATTCTTCAACTTATATGTTTAAATATTCTGTTAGTAAAGCAATACCAGTTTTATAAAAATTTCTAATAAACTATAAAATTTTATTTTCTCAGAAGTTGACATAATTGAGCTGTAAGCATCTGGATGTGTTCTTAAGCAATTTTCTGTAGTTCAACATTAATAAACATTTGCTGAATATTTTCCAAGATTACAGAAGTTTTTCAATTTCAATTTGGAAAGCTAGCATTTCAATTGTTACAAATAAGACATTTGTCCCAACACTATTCTTAAATTCGAATGTATTATTATATCTAACTGATGATATCAATCTCTTTAATCTTCATACACATTTTGTTCATTCCCAAAGTGTTTGTGTACCTTGTTTATAGGCCACAAGCAGATGTTTCATTATAACCATGTCAGGAATGCAAGATAATTTATATCTTCAATCAGCAGTAAAATAGGAGCACAACTTTTATTTGTATTTTAAAACTCAAAGTCTATATTCTCTATTTTCTAGACTCCAAATAAATTCATAATTGTTAATCATGTCAAGAGTAGTAGCTAGATTGATTTATCTCCCTTTTGAAGACAAAGTGTACAAATCTAACAAAGCAGAGACTTTCATTTATTCTTTAACAAATACTGGCCTATTTATGTGACTTACATGAGGACTTTTTGAATCTCTAGAGACATCATTTTAAAATCTTGGTAAAAATTCACTTAATCTGAGACTTGTTAATTTGTAAAACTCAGTAATAATGTATGCTCATTCTGCTTGACAGGGTTAATTAAAAAATTAAAAAACAGGATAAATCAAAGATCTTTGGAAAACAGCAAGTACTGTAAAACCTTGGGAAAATGATAAAAATGAAAGGGCTGAAGGTCATTAACAAGGTTTTAATTAAAAGACTCTCTTCGGAACTTCTGTGTCAATCACAGTGTCTGGCATATTCAGTGCATCCGGTTGTGGGATTATCCAAGGAAATATGCATATTAAATACAAGAATAAAATACAGCAAATTCCCTGGTCTAGTGTCAGATCTTTATTTTGACATTTAAGAAGGTCTGTGAGGTGTCTAAGTAATTGTATATTGATGTTCCTCCACTTACAATGCTTTGACTTATACTTTTCAACTTCCTCATGGTGTGAAAGTGATACAGATTCAGTAGAAAATATTCTTTGAATTTTGCATCATTTTCTTTTCCTGGGCTAATAATATGCACTATGATATTCTCTCATGATGCTTTCAGAAGGGCAGGGAGACCACAGCTTCCAGTCAGCCACACCAGCACCAGGGTAGAGAACCAATGCTTTACTGTATTGCAAGATTTTGCCCAACTGTAGGCTAAACAAGTGTTCTGACACATTTAAAGTAGGCTAAGCTAAGCGATGATGTTCAGTAGATTAGGTGCATAAAATGCGTTTTTGATAATGATATTTTCAACTTAATAGTGGGTTTATTGAAACAAAACCCCATAGTAAGTTAAGAACCTCTGTGTATTAGTTATCCAATATCCTTTACAATCTGCTGGTATTTATCAATGGAGTGATCTATTTTAAAATATCATCTACCAAAAATTCCTACATGCTACAGAAAAACTACAGAGAAAAATCATGATGAAAAAATGGAAATACTGTATATTAAAGAAAGAAATAATATGAGGAAGAAATAATAAATCCAGAGGACTAAAATGTCTTCAAGAATAAAGCAGATCTTGTTTAACAAAATGTGGGATATATGTAACAAACCTGCACGTTATGCACATGTACCCTAGAACTTAATAATAATAAAAAAGAAAAAAGAAAAAAAAATAAAATAAAATTTCAACTCCCAAAAAAAAAAAAAAAAATCCGGATGTTCCTGATGATGAGGTATAATCAAATGCCTTTTTAGCCTAATGTAATAGAAATAATACAGAAAAAAATAAAAATCTTTACCCAAATGAAGCAAATCAACCCAAGGCATAATTGTGAACACTTGACAGAATTTGAAAAAATCAAACCTAATTGATTATATTTAATATTGTCTTTTCAATATCACAAATCCAAGAAAATAGGATTGCAAATAATACTAGGTAGGGCCAATAAGCACGTGATTTTTAATAAAAGTTAGCTATTTAAGTACAATAGTATATTTTTTTCTAATTGCAATTAGTTTTTAGATTTAGAAATAAAACAAAATATTTTACAATAAATGTTATAATTTTGGCATAAGTATGCCATTAAAAAAATCAAATTCTAAATTTGAGAAAGATACCCAGAAACACAATAGCAAAATATGGACCAAAAAGTGATGAATTAGAAGCAATACAATTATTTATAATTGAACTGAAATATTTTATGCAGAAATAAATGAAATATTAAATTGTAAAAAATAAGTTTCAAATGAATAAAACATTAAGGACCTATAGATACCTTGATATGTCGATATTTTTCAAAAGTATTAAAACAATATAAAAACCATAGATTTTTTCAAATACTGCTAAATCATATAAGAAATCTCATCAGTGTTTGATTACACATGCTGGAATACCATCAAGAAGTATGTATTTCAGTAGTAGTTTCACTACTTAGTAGTAAAGCATACTTTGATACGCATCTCAGTACACTGAAATCTCAAACATTTATATCTTCAATTAAAATAAGATATAATAGTCTATGCTATTTTTGACTGAAAATTATTTGCAAAATAAAAAAATTGTAGCAATGACAATAGTTACAACATTGACAATAATCAGTGTTTCAAATATTCCATTTTGTCTCTTAGAATGCTATTGTAGTATGCAGAACTATGTGCTGTACCTTTGAATTGAATGAAGTAGATCAGGAAGTAACAAAATAGATAAGATATATGACAAAAGGGACTCGCTACCTCCACATAATAATAACAACTACTTAACATCAACTTGCCCTGGGAAGTATAAAAGCAAAAGTGATAAAATATCAAATGCATTGACTGTTGATTAGGGGCCAAACACTTTATAGGTATTATCTTATTCAATTCTCACAACGTTAGCAAATGGGTAATATTATGATCTCTAATTTGCAGTTGAGAAAATTCAGGCTAAGGGAAAATGAGGAATATGCCTGAGGTCATGCAGTATAAAGTAGAGAAACTGGTATTCACTTCTTGCTAACTCCAAAACTTGATCAACTGACCACTGTACCCTGCAAGCAATGACTAATAATCAGCTAAATGCTAGCTCGATTTTCTCCAGTAATTGCATGACATATTTTCTTGAGCACAGAATAACCATGAAATCAATATTCTGCCAACCTTTACTGTGAACATATTAGCAATCCATAAATTGACACTGGCCCATGTTTATGCATGTATTTGTTCACTCATTTACTCACTGACTTCCCTGGCACCACCAAAGTATAAGCTCCATAAAAGCACACCCTATGTATTTGTGTGTATGTGTCTTTAGTTCCATATTACTGGCTACATGACAGTGCCTGATGTGGGCTAAACATTCAAGGAGTGGGCTAACTAACTAGATCTATAAACTATAAATATACAGTCACATTTTGTAATTATAATATTTTTAGATTGATATTTTCTTTTTGAAATGGGATAATCAATACAAAAAGAGTTTAGTCAGTGTTTTCCATATTGCACAACTGAGTAAGTGGCAAATCTAGGGATACAACCTATGCCATTATTATCTACAAGTCATGTTTTTCCATCAATCATCTTATTACATAAGAAGTCTTATTGTCACCAGATGGTAATGCAAAGTATGGCTAAACTTCAGTTACTAAATAAAATATGTTATATGTCAAGGAAACTAGTTATTAAACAGGTTATTAAAACTACAGATTTTAAAATATAATGTTATAAATATTAACTTGGGAAAATAATTAGGTTAGACAAATACCCTGTAAGGTATAGTTTTTCTTTTTCTTTCTTTCTTTTTTTTTTTTTTCTGAGATGGAGTCTTGCTCTGTTGCCCAAGCTGGAGTGCAGTGCTGTGACCTTGGCTCACTGCAACTTCCACCTCTCGGGTTCAAGCAATTCTCTGCCTCAGCCTCCTAAGTAGCTGGGATTACAGGCATGTGCCACCACACCTGGCTAATTTTTGTATTTTTAGTAGAGATGTGGTTTCACCATCTTGGCCAGGCTGGTCTTGAGCTCCTGACTTCGTGATCCACCTGCCTCAGCCTCCCAAAGTGCTGGAATTACAGATGTGAGCCACCGCACCCAGCCTGGTATAGTATTCTTTAAGGGCAAATAAAAACAGTTATTTTTATATGGTAAACAACTTTAGACCTGCTTTCTTGTTTTTGGAAAATTAATGTAATTCTAAAGTACATGATTTTATTTTAATTAGGGTTTTTCTTCCTTAAAAACAATTCTTTATTTTAAAATATATTGGTATCTATTTGTAATTATAATTATGATATTCAACCTAGAGAAACATATCAGTATTAAAGTACAAGAAGACTATAAAACAGATTTAACCCAAATAAGAATACGTGAAGATAATTTATAATCAAACTTCCAAATGTCAAGGATAAAGAAAGAATCCTAAAATCAGCAAGAGAAGAGAAACAACACACAAAGGAGCTCCAATATGTCTAGCAGTTGACTTCAACACCCTACGGTCACCACAGAGTACACTATCCAGACAGAAAATCAACAAAGAAATATTGTATTTAATCCACACTATAGACAAAATGAACCTAATAGATATGTACAAAACATTTCATCCAACAACTGCAGAATATACATTCTTCTCCTCGGTGCACACATTATTCTCAAGGACAGATCATATGTTAGGTCACAAAACAAGTCTTAAAACATTCCAAAAACTGAAATAATATCAAGGGTCTTCACTGATCACAAAGGAATAAAACAAAATAAATATCAAGATAAATTTTGGGAACTATACAAACATATAGGAATTAAACAATACAGTCCTGAGATTAAAGCTGTAATAAAAAGTCTCTCAGCAAAGAAAAGCCCAAGACACAGTGATCTCACTACTGAAGTTGGAGAAACATCTAAAGAACTAATACCAATTCTATTCAAACTCTTCTAAAAAATTAGAGGAGGAGGGAACACTTCTAAATTTATTCTACAAGGCTAGTAAAAGGCTAGTATTGCCCTAATACAAAAAGAGAAAAAAAAGACAATTATCCCAGATGAATATTGATGTAAAAACACCAACAGAATACTGGCAAACCAAATTCATCAATACATTAAAAAGATCTTTCATCATGACCCATTGGGATTTATCTCAGGGATGCAAGGGTGGTTCAACATATGCAAATCAATGTGATATATCATATCACTTACAATAGCTACAAATAAAATAAAATACCTAGGAATTAACTTATTCAAATAAGTAAAAGATATCTATAATAAAACCTATATAGCCATGCACGGTGGCTCACTCCTGTAATCCCAGCACCTTGGGAGGTCAAGGTTGGGGGGATCACCTGAAGTCAGGAGTTTGAGATCAGCCAGGCCAAAATGGTAAAACTCTGTCTTTACTAAAAATACAAAAAATTAGTCAGGCGTGGTGGCAGGCACCTGTAATCCCAGCTACTTGGGAGGCTGAGGCAGCCAGAATCACTTAAACCTGGAAGATGGAGATTGCACTGAGCCGAGATCATGCCACTGCACTCCAGCCTGGGTGACAGGTGACAGAGCAAAACTCTGTCCAAACACCAAAACAAAACAAAACAAAAACAAAAACAAAAACAAAAAACCATAAAATATTTCCGAAAGAAATTGAAGAGCACACAAAAAACAGCATTTACTCCATGTAGTACAGTTACATTTTATCTCTGATATTTGAACATAGAAAAATATTCCATGTTAATTGATTGGAAGAATCAATATTGTTAAAATGCCCATGCTACCTAAAATCTACAAATTTCTTGCAATTCCTATCAAAATGGCAATGACATTCTTCACAGAAGTAGAAAAAACAATCCTAAAGTTTATAAGAAAACACAATAGCCAAAGCTATCCAAAGCAAAAAGAACAAAACTGGAAGAATCACATTACCTGACTTGAAATTATACCACAAAGATATAGTAACCAAAACAACATGCTACTGGCATAAAAACAGACACATAGGCAAATGGAACAGAACAGTTAAACCAGAAACACATCTCTGTATCTACAGTGAGCTGATTTTTGACAAAGGTGCCAAGAGTGTACATTTGGGGAAAGGAAAATATCTTCAATAAATAGTGCTCGGAAAACTGGACATGCATATGTAAAAAAAAGAAACCAGACCCTTTTCTCACCGTATTTAAAAATCAAAATAGTTTGAGACTTAAACCTAAGACCTTACACCATGGAACTACTAAAAGGAAAATTGGGGTAACTCTCTAGGACATTGGTTGGGGTAACTCTCTAGGACATTTGTCTGGGCAAAAATTTCTTTAGTGGTTCCCCACAAGCACAGGCAACCAACGCAAAAATAGACAAATGGGATACCATCAAGTTAAAAAGCTTCTTCACAGCAAAAGATACAATCAACGAACTGCAGACACAACCCCAAGAATGGGAGAAAATATTTGCAAACTATCAGTTTGACAAGGGATTAACAGTTGGAACATATAAGGAGCTTAAACAACTCCACAGGAAAATATTCTAATAATCTCATTTTAAAATGGTCAAAAGATCTGAATAGATAACTTGTCAAAAGAAGACATACAAATGGCAAGCAGGTATATAAAAATGTGTTCAACATCACTGATCAGAGAAATGGAAATAAAAGCTACAATGAGATGTCATCTTACCCAAATTTAAATGGCTTTATCCAAAAGATTGACAATAAAAAATGCTGGAGAGGATGAGGAGAAAAGTGATCCTCTGTACGCTTGTTGGTAGGAATGTAAATTAATACAATCCCTATGGAGAACATCTTGGAGGTTCCTCAAAAAGCTAAAAATAGAGCCACCATGCAATCTAGCAATCCCACTACTAGGAATATAGCCAAAGGAAAGGAAATCAGTGAATCAAAGAGATATCTATACTTCTATATTTATTGCATCACTATTCACAAAAGGCAAGATTTAGAAGCAACTTAAGTGTCCATTAACAGACAAATGGACAAAGAAAATGTGGTACCTGTATGCAAGGGAATACTCTCCAACCATAAAAAGAATGAGATCCTGTCATTTGCAACCACGTGCATAGATCTGGAGGTCACTGTGTTAACTGAAATAAGCCAGGCACAGAAAGATGAATGTCACGTATTCTTATTTATTTTGGGGAACTAAAAAAATGTAAACAGTTGAACTCATGGAGATAGAAAGTACAATGATTGTTATCAGAGGCTGGGTAGGTTAGTGAGAGTAGGGGTGGGGTGAAGTGGAGATTGTTCGTGAGCATAGAAATGTATTTATATAGAATGAATAAGATCTAGCACTTGACACCAAAACACGATAACTAGAGCAAATAATTTATTGCACATTTAAAAATAACTGATAGAGTATAGCTTACTTGTTTGTAACACAAACAAAAGATAAACACTTGAGGTTATGAAAACTCCATTTACCCTGATGTGATCATGTATTGCATGCCTGTATCAAAATACCCCATAAGTATCCAAAAAATAAAAAAGATAAATATAATCATATTCATATTTGTATTTGTACATAACTAAACATTTTGTATATGGTACTTTTTAAGTTGTAATTAATCATTTATTTTAAAGAGAATGTAACAAAATGAGATAGCAAAAAAAGTCACAGAAATATTTGTCCTTGAAAATGCACAATAATAAATGTGTCTATACTTTGTGAAGTAATATCAGGTCTCTCTTGTGACTGCTGATTGGGACAATATCATAGATTGTTTGCAATGTACATCGTGTTAAGCTATATACCCCAATTTGCATTTTGCTTGCTCACATGATCCTCAAAAAACAAAGCAGAGTATCATAAAAGGATGCTTCAACCATGATGATGGACAAATATTTACAGACCTATGCCTTCTTTTATCTTTTGCCAAAACAGGTATTGAGTTTGTGCCATGTTAACAGTTGATGAGATGCATTATCTTCCCCAGTCTTATTTAGTAGCCACTTCATGCAGTATAGCTACAATTTCATTTTTGATCTTTGAACATTAAAGCACTGTGTTTTGGTAACTACATACATTTCATGATTCAGAAATTATACTTGAGAAAAATTCCACTGTTGCTGGAAATGCAAATCACAACATGGCGGAAGCAACGAAATTAATGGCAGGATAATTTCTTTCCCATTAAGTCAATTTACTATTAGAAAATTAACTTCTGTTCACAGCTAGGATAAATCAAACTTTAATACACTTGTATGTATGTATGAGGAAAGAAACACTCCACGTGAGTGTTTTATAAAATGATAAGCAATCTAAGATTCTGTAGGAATTCTTTTTAACAATTAGGACCTATTCTATTGTGGTTAGCAAAAAATAATAGTAAAGATTTTATCCATTGGTAAATTACAGAAAAAATTCTGAAAATATTTTTGGCAAGGATGATAATTTATAAATTATCACATTCCTTTATATGGGTTCAGTTGGAGTCTACCTGATTGGGGATGTGGTATGTTTCACTACTTAGGAATAAGAGTCCCATCAAGAGCCCACAGGATTACCTCACTGAGAAATGGATATGCAGGACTATAGCATTTTAATTCTTTAAAGCAATATATAATGAGATGAAAACATCAAAATAGATTTTAGAATATAGGCACATAGAACCTCCAAGTGGCATCTTACATATTACAACTATTATTTTTCTGGAATAGAAGACTTTCTATTGAAATAATGAATACTCTGGGCTTATTAATCATTTAGTTATGGTGTGAATTATAGAATTACACAAGTAGTCTATCCCTTGAGATGTGAATATACTGTGTATGAAACAGCTTGTGCTATGATTAACTTACATACATAACTTCAAGGAACAATAACCGCTCACTGTTGTCAAAATGGGCTACATGAAGTACTTATGGGTAAGAAACATATGTATGTGATCTTATTCCCATTATGTAATGTGAAATAGCACAAAAGAATAATTACCAAAAGCATCTGAAAAGCCCGAGAATATTTTTGAATCTATGTTTTCTCCTGGGTGAAATTTAGAGCAATCATTTAAATTACATTTTTATTTTTAATAACACATATTCAGAAAACAAATGTTAAGTATGTAGAGTTAACAATATCAACTATACAATAAAGTATTTAAGGCTATATTTTGTAATCATCGTTTCCAAACTTCTCACACTGTTTGGGAGAGTGGAGGTGATTTTAAGCTCTGAGCAATCTCAACGAAAAGGAAAAGAAAGGGAAGGGAAGGGAAGAAGGGAAGGGAAGAAGGGAAGGGAAGGGAAGTGAAGTGAAGAAGGGAAGGGAAGGGAAGGGAAGGGAAGGGAAGGGAAGGGAGAAGGAGAAGCAAGAGAAGAAATAAGGAGGAGAAAGAAAAGTCACAGAAAAGAAATACAAGTGGTAAATAAAGGAAAGAAACTTGGTGTCTATAGCAATCAAAAACAAATAGAAAAATTGACTATTAAAGTGGAAATATTGCTGTGGAAATAATGCTTGCAAAAGTATGGCAATAGGTTCTTTAATATCCTGCTTGGAAATGTAACCTTCCTAAAACTTAATAGGAAAGTATTCAAATTACTTTAAAAAATTATATCTAACAACATGAGGCAATAGGCATAATCTGATGTTTAGGAGACAAGCTGGATGCAAGCTATATTTACATTTCATAAAATTTGTTTTCAAGTTTTAAGATTACCTTTTTTAAACATTTCTGATTATTTTTTAATCTTTCTAATGTTACAACTGGAATGAAACAACATGTCTTTACTTGATAACAAAATAGGATTCACATTTATTGAAAAAAATCCATGTGTTCGGTCTCAACCCTGTCATATTACTGTTTATTTATAACTAACCTTTTTATTTTGAGATTATTGTTGATTCACATGTGATGGTGAAAAAATACAGAAAGATCCTATATACTCTTTATCCAGTATCTCCTAATACTCAATCATGAAAGATTATAGGATAATATCACAACCAGGATATTGACATTTACATAATCAACTGATGTTATTCAGAGTACCACAGTTTTACTTGTAACCGTGTGTGTGTGTGTGTGTGTGTGTGTGTGTGTGTGCGTCCTGTGGAGTTTTAGCACATGGGTAGTTTCATTCATCCATTGCCATAATCAGAATATTGAATAGTTCCAACACCACAGGATACTTATTGTTCTTTTATTAGTACACTCAACTCCCTCATGTCTCTCTGTCCCCCCACCTCACACTGCTCCAGGCAATCACACTATATTTTCCTTTCCTATAATTTTGTACTTCAAAAAATATTTTATAAAGTGGAATCATACAGTTTTTAACATTTAAGGATTGGCAATTTTTTTACTCAGCATAATTCCCATGTAATTCTTCCAACTTGTTGCGTTTATCAATACTTTGTCTTTTTTTTTTTTTTTTTCCACAGAGTCTTGCTCTATCGCCCAGACTGGAGTGAAGCAGCATGATCTTGGCTCACTGTAACCTCTGCCTCCTAGATTCGAGTGATTCTCCTGCCTCAGCCGCCTGAGTAACTGGATTACAGGCATATGCCGCCACATCCAGCTAATTTTTGAATTTTCAGTAGAGACGGAGTTTTACCACGTTGGCCAGGCTGGTCTCAAACTCCTGATCTCAGGTGATCTGCCCGTCTCGGCCTCCAAAAGTGCTGGGATTACAGGTGTGAGCTACCGCGCCCGGCTGTTTGTTCTTTTTTATTATTATTATTGCTAAGTAGTACCCATGGTATGAGTGTTAAAAAGTTTGCTCAGTCTGTTAAAGGGCATCTGAATTGTTTCCAAGTCTTAGCTATTATGAATAAAGCTACAATGAATATTCACGTTCAGGTTTCCTGTGGGGAAAATTATTTATTACTCTGCCATAAACGTCCCAGAGTGCAATTGCATGCTTAGTATTTTTTAAGAAACTACCACTTTTTTGTTTTGTTTTCTAGAGTGGCTGTACCATCCTATATTCTCACCAACAATGGATGAGTGATCTAGTTTTTCCCCAAACACAGCAGCATGTGACATTGCCACTGTATTTTATATTAGCATTCTGATACCTCTGCAGTGATATCTCATTCTAGTTTTAATTTGTATCTCTCTGATGGATACTGATGTTGAACATCGTTCCATGTGCTCTTTTGCCATCTGCATATCCTCTTCAGTAAAATGTCTCTTCATGTCTTGGACTCGCTTTCTAATTGGATTGTTTCTTTGTTTAGCTGCTGAGTTTTGAACATTCTTTACATATTCCATTTATCAGTCATTTTATCAAACACGTGGTTTGAAAATATTTTATATTACTGTATGGCTTGTCTTTTTACCAAGAACAAAGGTTTTTCATTTTAATGAAGTCCAATTTATTATTATTTTATTTTATGAATCATGTTTTTTTGTGTCAGGTTTAATCCTATATCCTGGAGTTATTATATTGTTTTCTCTTTTTTTACGTTTTATAGTTTTACATTTAAGTTTACTTTCTATTTTGATATATTTTTATACATTATGTGAGACTTAAGTCAAGGTCTGTTTTTGTGTCTATGAATAAAAATTGCTCTGGCACAATTTTGGAGAAGGTGAAATAGCCTTCTCAAAAATGGTCTTTACTTAATAACAAAATAGGATTCCACTGAATTGCTGTTGTAATTTTGTTAAAAATCAGCTGAGTATGTTTCTGTGGATCTACTTCGACTTCTCTCTTGTCTATTCTGTTCTATTGTTTTCTGTGTATATCCTTTCTTCATCACTCTTTATAGTATGTTATATAATAACTATATAGTATACATTAAGTATACCATACAGCAAACTATATAGTAGATAGTAGCTATATACTATATTAATCTCTCTCTTATAGCTCTTTAGTAAGCTTTAATATAAAGTAGGAGCTTCGGCAATATAGCAAAACCCCGTCTCTACAAAAATATACAAAAATTAGCCAGGCATGGTGGTGCACACACCTGTAATCCCATCTACATGGCAGGTTGAGGTGGAAGAATCACTTGAGCCCAGGAGGTCAAAGCTTCAGTGAGCCAGGAGATCGAGGTTGCAGTGAGCCATGATCGTGCTACTGCACTCCAGCCTAGGTAACAGAAAGAGACGCTGTCTCTAAATAAATACATACAAATAAAACAGGGTGATATCTCCCACTATATTCTTCTTTGTTAAGATCGCTTTAGCTATTCCTGGGCCTGTTTTTCCCTATAAATTTTAGAATAAACTTGTCTATGTCTACAAAGAACCCTGCTGAGACTTTTTAAAAACAGGAATTACATTAGATCAATATGCCTGGCTCATGGCAGGTATGAAAGTGCAAAACTTAATCCAGTTTCCCTCTTTAATGTTAAACGTCGTTAAAAAGGACTTTGTTTACATGCTTAGTTGCCTACCTTAGCTAGGACCTTTATCTAGGCTACATTCTGAGGTTTAAGGAGGGTGACAGGGGCATCTTTTATCTGACAGCAGGGAAACTCCTTTCATTCTCCTGCTTCTCAGCGCTGATTCAAAAGCCAAATTAAAAAAATGTTCTATATATTGCCTCCAATCATTGTAACTAAGGAAACTGCATATGGACACAGACTTCATTTCATGGGATCATTCTTTCTTAAGAACTAACTCAACTTCTGAATGTAGTGTGTTTATGTTCTAGCTTGATTATTTTGAATATCTTTACTCTGAACTTGCCCTTGTTTAGCTGAATAGCTCCTTATTTTGCCAACTGTTGATTTATATTTATGTTTTATTTATGTAGTTTATGGTTTTTTGCTAGCAACACTTTTAATGAACTCAAACCTGTTTTCCAATCATCTACTTACTTTTGTATTTTAAAAATATTGTAAATGATACATACAATTTCTTTATTATTATACTTTAAGGTCTAGGGTACATGTGCACAACGTGCAGGTTATATACGTATACATGTGCCACATTAGTTTGCTGCACCCATCAACTCGTCATTTACATTAGGTATTTCTCCTAATGTTCTCTCTCCTCAAGCTCCCCACCCATCAACAGGCCCCAGGGTGTGATGTACCCTGCCCTGTGTCAATGTGTTCGCATTATTCAACCCCCACTTATGAGTGAGAACGTGCAATGTTTGGTTTTCTATCCTTGTGATATTTTGCTGAGAATGATGGTTTCCAGCTTCATCCCTGTTCTTGCAAAGGACATGAACTCGTCCCTTTTTATGGTTGCATAGTATTTCATGGTGTATATGTGAAACATTTTCTTTATCCAGTCTATTATCAATGGACATTTGGGTTGTTTCCAAGTCTTTGATATAGTGAATAGTGCCACAATAAACATATGTGTGTATGACTTTATAGTAGCATGATTTACAATCCTTTGGGTATATACCAGTAATGAGATTGTGGGGTCAAATGTTTTTTCTAGTTCTAGATCCTTGAGGAATCGCCACACTGGTTTCTACAATGGTTTAACTAATTTACACTCCCACCAACAGTGTAAAAGCATTCCTATTTCTCCACATTCTCTCCAGCATCTGTTGTTTCCTGACTTTTTAATGATGACCATTCTAACTGGCATGAGATGGTACCTTACTGTGGTTTTGAATTGCATTTCTCTGATGACCAGTGATGATGAGCATTTTTTCATGTCTGTTGGCTGCATAAATGTCTTCTTTTGAGAAGTGTCTTTTCATATCCTTTGCCCATTTTCTGATGGGTTTTTTTTTTTTTTCTTGTAGAGTTGTTTAAGTTCTTTGTAGATTGTGGATATTAGCCCTTTGTCAGTGGATAGATTCTAAAAATTTTCTCCCATTCTGTAGGTTGCCTGTTCACTCTGATGACAGCTTCTTTCGCTGTGCAGAAGCTCTTCAATTATATCCCATTTGTCTATTTTGGCTTTTGTTGCAATTACTTTTTGTGTTTTGGTCATGAAGTCTTTGCCCATGTCTATGTCCTGAATGGTATTGTCTAGGTTTTCTTCTAGGGTTTTTATGGTTTTTACATCTTACATTTAAGTTTTTAATGCATCTTGAGTTAATTTTTGTATGAGGTATAAGGAAGGAATCCAATTTCAGCTTTCTACATGTGGCTAGCCAGTTTTCTCAGCACCATCTATTAAATAGGGAATCCTTTCCCCATTTCTTGTTTTTGTCAGGTTTGTCAAAGATCAGATAGTCGTAGATGTGTAGTGTTATTTCTGAGGCCTCTATTCTGTTCCACTGTTCTATATATCTGTTTTGATACCAGTTCCATGTTGTTTTGGTTACTGTTACCCTGTAATACAGTTTGAAGTCAGGTAGCGTGATGCCTCCAGCTTTGTTCCTTTTGCTTAAGATTGTCTTGGCTATGTGGGATCTTTTTTGGTTCAGTATGAAGTTTAAAGTAGTTTTTATTCCAATTCTGTGAAGAAAGTGAGTGGTAGCTTTTGGGGATAGTATTGAATGTATAAATTACCTTGGGCAATATGACCATTTTCATGATATCAGTTCTTCCTATCCATGAGCATGGAATGTTATTCCATTGGTTTCTGTCCTTTTTTATCTTGTTGAGCAGTTGTTTGTAATTTTCCTTGAAGAGGTCCTTCACATATCTTGTAAGTTGTTTTCCTAGTTATTTTATTCTCTTTGTAGTAATTGTGAATGGGAGTTCACTCATGATTTGGCTCCCTATTTGTCTGTTATTGGTGTATAGCAATGCTTGTGACTTTTGCACATTGATTTTGTATCCTGAGACTGCTGAAGCTGCTTATCAGCTTAAGAAGATTTTTTGGGCTGATAAAATGGGGTTTTCTAAATATACAATCATGTCCTTTGCAAACAGAGACAATTTGACTTCCTCTTTTCCTAACTGAATAACCTTTCTTTCTTTCTCTTGCCTGATTGCCCTGGCCAAAACTTCCAATACTACATTGAACAGGAGTGATGAGAGAAGGCATCCTTGTCTTGTGCCAGTTTTCAAAGGGAATGCTTCCAAGTTTTGCCCATTCAGTATGATATTGGCTAACAGTTTGTCATAAATAGCTCTTATTATTTTGAGATATGATCCGTCAACACCTAGTTTATTGAGAGTTTTTAGCATGAAGGACTGTTGAATTTTGTCGAAGGCCTTCTCTGCATCTATTGAGATAATGATGTGGTTTTTGTCGTTGGTTCTATTTATTCAGTGGAGTACGTTTATTGATTTGCACATGTTGACCCAGCCTTGCATCCCAGGGATGAAGCCCACTTGATTGTGGTGGATAAGCTTTTTGATGTGCTGCTGGATTCGGTTTGCCAGTATTTTATTGAGGATTTTTGCATCAATGTTCATCAGAGATATTGGCCTAAAATTCTCTCTCTTTATTGTGTCTCTGCCAGGCTTTGGTATCAGGATGATGCTGGCCTCAAGAAATGAGTTAGGGAGAATTCCCTCTTTTTCTATTGATTGGAATAACTTCAGCAGGAATGATACCAGCTCCACTTTGTACCTCTGGTAGAATTTGGCTGTGAATCTATCTAGTCCTGGACTTTTTTTGGTTGGTAGGCTATTAATTATTGCCTCAAATTCAGAACCAGTTATTAGTCTATTCAAAGACTCAACTTCTTCCTAGTTTAGTCTTGGGAAGGTGTATGTGTCCAGGAATTTATCCATTTCTTCTAGATTTCCTAGTTTATTTGCATAGAGGTGTTAATAGTATTATATGATGGTAGATTGTATTTCTGAGGGATCAGTGGTGATATTTCCTTTATCATTTTTTATTGCATCTATTTGATTCTTCGAAAAATCAGCTCCTAGATTTGTTGATTTTTTGAAGGGTTGTGTCTCCTTCGGTTCTGTTTTGATCTTAGTTATTTCTTGTCTTCTGCAAGCTTTTGAATTTGTTTGCTCTTGCTTCTCTAGTTCTTTTAATTGTGATGTTAGGGTGTTGATTTTAGATCTTTCCTGCTTTCTCTTGTGGGCATTTAGTGCTATAAATTAACCTCTACACACGGCTTTATATGTGTCCCAGAGATTCTGGTATGTTGTGTCTTTGTTCTCATTGGTTTCAAAGAACATCTTTATTTCTGCCTTCATTTCATTATTTACCCAGTAGTCATTCAGGAGCAGGTTGTTCAGTTGCCATGTAGTTGTGCGGTTATGAGTGAGTTTCTTAATCCTGAGTTCTAATTTGATTGTAGTGTGGTCTGAGAGACAGTTTGTTGTGATTTCTGTTCTTCTACATTTGCTGAAGTGTGTTTTACTTCCAATTATGTGGTCAATTTTAGAATAAGTGTGATGTGGTGCTGAGATGAATGTATATTCTGTTGATTTGGGGTGGAGAGTTCTGCAAATGTCTATTAGGTCCAGTTGGTCAGAGCTGAGTGCATTTCCTGGATATTCTTATTAATTTTCTGTCTTGTCGATCTAATACTGACAGTGGGGTGTTAAAGTCACCCATTATTAATATGTGGGAGTCTAAGTCTCTTTGTAGGTCTGTAAGAACTTGCTTTATGAATCTGGGTGCTCCTGGATTGGGTCCATATATATTTAGGATAGTTAGCTCTTCTTGTTGCATGGATCCCTTTGCCACTATGTAATGGCCTTCTTTGTCTCTTTTGATCTTTGTTGGTTTAAAGTCTGTTTTATCAGAGATCAGGATTGCAACCGTTTTTGTTTGGTTGGTTGGTTGGTTGGGTTTGTTTTTTTTCGTTTCCATTTCCTTGATAGATCTTCCTCCATCCCTTTATTTTGAGCCTATGTGTTTCTTTGCACATGAGATGGGTCTTCTGAATATAGCACACTGATGGGTCTTGACTCTATCCAATTTGCCAGTCTGTGTCTTTTAATTGCATCATTTAGCCCATTTACATTTAAGGTTAATATTATTATGTGTGAATTTGATCCTGTCATATTGATGCTAGCTAGATATTTCACCCATTAATTGATGCAGTTTCTTCATAGCATCAATGGTATTTACAATTTGGAATGTTTTTGCCATGGCTGACACTGGTTGTTCCTTTCTATGTTTAGTGCTTCCTTCAGCTCTTGTAGGGCAGGGCTGGTGGTGCCAAAATCTCTCAGCATTTGCTTGTCTGTAAAGGATTTTATTTCTCCTTCACTTAAGAAGCTTAGTTTGACTGTATATAAAATTCTGGGTTGAAATTCTTTTCTTTAAAAATGTTGAATATTGGCCCCCACTCTCTTGTGCCTTGTAGAGTTTCTGCCAAGAGATCTGCTGTTAGTCTGTAGGGCTTCCCTTTATGGTTAACTCGACCTTTCTCTCTGGCTGCCCTTAACACCTTTCCTTCATTTCAACCTTGGTGAATCTGACAATTATGTGTCCTGGGGTTGCTCTTCTCAAGGAGTATCTTTGTGGTGGTTTCCGTATTTCCTGAATTTGAATGTTGGCCTGACTTGCTAGGTTGGTAAAGTTCTCCTGGATAATATCCTGAAGAGTGTTTTCTAACTTGGTGCCGTTCTCCCCATCACTTTCAGGTACACCAATCAAACGTAGATTTGGTCTTTTCACATAGTCCCATATTTCTTGAAGGCTTTGTTACTTTTCACTCCTTTTCTCGCTTCATTTCATTAATTTGAGCTTCAACCACTGATATCCTTTCTTCTGCTTGATCGAATCTGCTATTGAAGCTTGTGTATACTTCACGAAGTTCTGGTACTGTGGTTTTCAGCTCCAAGAGGTTATTTAAGCTCTTCTCTACACTGGTTATTGTAGTTAGCCATTCATTTAAGCTTTCTTAAGGTTTTTAGCTTCCTTGCAATGCATTAGAACATGCTCCTTTAGCTCAGAGAAGTTTATTATTACCAACCTTCTGAAGCCTACTTCTGCCAACTTGTCAAACTCATTCTCCATCTAGTTTTGTTCCATTGCTGGTGAGGAGTTGTGTTCCTTTGGAGGAGCAGAGGCGTTCTGGTTTTTGGAATTTTCAGCCTCTCTGCTCTGGTTTCTCCCCATCTTTGTCGTTTTATCTACCTTTGGTCTTTGATGTTGGTGACCTACAGATGGGGTTTTGGTGTGGATGTCCTTTTTGTTGATGTTGATGCTGTTCCTCTCTGTTTGTTAGTTTTCCTTCTAACAGACAGGCCCCTCAGCTGCAGGTCTGTTGGAGTGTGCTGGAGGTCCACTTCAGACCCTGTTTGCCTGGGTATCACCAGCGGAGGCTGCAGAACAGCAAATACTGCTGCCCTATCCTTCCTCTGGAAACTTCGTCTCAGAGGGGCACCTGCCTGTTTGAGGTGTCTGTTGGCCCCTACTGGGAGGTGTCTCTCAGTTAGGCTACACGTGGGTCTGGGATCCCCTTGAAGAGGCAGTCTGTCCATTACTGAAGCTCACACACAATGCTAGGAGAACCACTGCTCTCTTCGGAGCTGTCAGGCAGGGACATTTAAGTCTGCAGAAGCCTTTTGTTCAGATATGCCCTGCCCCCAGAGGTGGAATCTAGAGAGGCAGTAGGCCTTGCTGAGCTGCCGTGGCTCCATCCAGTTTGAGCTTTTCTGCCACCTTCTTTACATTGTGAGCATAGAACCACTTACTCAAATCTCAGCAATGGCGGGTGCCCCAATGCCCGCCAAGCTCCAGAATCCCAGATGGATCTCAGACTGCTGCACTACCAGCCATCAAGGCTCCACAGGCATGGGACCCATCGAACCAGGCATAAGAGGGAATCTCCTGGTCTGCTGGTTGCAAAGACTGTGGGAAAAGTGCAGTATTTGGGCAGAAGTGTACCGTTCCTCCAGGTACAGTCTGTCATGGCTTCCCTTGGGTAGGAAAGGGAAATCCCCAGACCCCTTGCACTCCCCAGGTGAGGTGACACCCCACGCTGCTTCAGCTCGCCCTCCATGGGCTGCACCCACTCACCAACCAGTCCCAGTGAGGTGAACCAGTACCTCAAATAAAAATGCAGAAATCACCCGTCTTCTGTGTCAATCTCACTGAGTGCTATAGACCAGAGCTGTTCATATTTGGCCATCTTGGAAGCTACTGTACACAAGTCTTTAAACACAGAAACTTTTATCTACATATATATGCAAATATAGTACACTGACAGCATAAATCCAATAAAATATTTGCAGAAAACTAATATATAGTACAATGTGGTAAGATTTGAGTTTTTAAAATGACTTTACAGATGTTTTTCAACAAATTTCTTATGTTGTTCAATATGTGGATGGCAGTTTTGTATATTATTTTCAAGGCCACTTTCAAGGTGATAGTCCGGAGGAAAGAGAAAATGTGATAAAATATTCCTAATCTGGGGTCTGAATGCAAAACTCATCCTTTATCGCCTTTTTTCTTCCATAAAAACTAAAGACATTCTGAAAAAAGGAATGTGACTGACAGTTGACATATTGTACTTTTGATGCAGACAGGTCCTGTAACGACACTGCGACACTGTGAAATATATGAGACTTTTCATATCATGCTATTTTTCTTTCATTCCTTATTCACTGACAGTCATATACTCTGTGAATGTCCACAGCCAGGTAATAAGGGAAAAATACTGACTTTCAGCTTGAGACCAGACTACTATAGTTACGGTCTAGAGATGACATCTTTCACAGCCAGAAACTACAATATGGCACCATTTAATTTTGAATTAGTTGCAAGCAGCACTTTGGCATTTTGTTTTATGCCCGTAGGTAATAAGCCCAAGACAGGAGGTCAGAACAGAAGGGTATGCGCATCCAGATGGCATCATTCTTTTCTTTTCTTCTTCTTTTTTTTCCCCCAAGCAGCAGTTTACTTTTAACAATATAAATGGTCTGATACATTGGTGCTTTGACCCAACTTCACTATAATGACTGGCTAAGAGAAAGTAAGGAGCATTCAATTCTTTATTCAGTTTTATTCAGTTAACAGTTATGCACAGTGGTTTGTGGCAGCTGGTATTGAGGCCATATAAGCCTCCTTTACAAATGGTAGACTGCTTATCCTCTTGCAACATTTCCTGTTGAAAAACATTCAGATTTATCTAACATTCTCATTTCATAAATCACATATTACCAACATTGCACATGTTGACAGATTTATTTCCTCTTTAATTATTGGTTATTTTGAAAATGTGTATCCAGATTACATATCAATGTTTCCTCCTTTGCCTTTTATTTTCCTTTGTTTTTCAAATTGAGTGCAGAAGTAACATAATCCCACTCCTCCTTTTATGCAATACTGGCAACATCCATCATTAATTCCCCTTTTATTTATAATCTCTAATTCTTTTACTCTCTAACCAACAGATACTCTAATTTATTTACTACATGGCTGTTCAAAATATACAGTGCAGTTTATTTTGTGAGTAAAATGTGTTTATTCCTATTAAAATCATATTTTAACACTAGTTTTTGAGATCATTCGATAATGTTTTAAGCACAATTAACTTCGAGCTTTTAATGTTATGTAGATATTGTGAAAAATCTCTACTGTAATTTGTGTCTCTGTTTACCTGTTGGTGGACCCTGATGACTTCTCATTGACTGCTATCAAAAATGATGCTGAACATTTTGCTACATCTCCTTCTGCTATTTTTTCTGGTCCATATACATTTAGGAATTAACACATCATGGGAAATGTGTATTCTTTGTTTCACCGAGTACTGCCTGATCTGCAAGACAGCACTGCCTGTTTTGATTCTTAGCAGCAATGTATTGCGGATTTTTATACATTGCCATTCTTCCATGAGATGTGATATATTTTTTTCTTTCTAATCCCTGCCAAACCTCTCTATGTAAATTGCTATGTCATTGTTTTTATTTACTATTTATCTGAGCACTTTAGAGATGCTATCCCTTATCATAGTGTCATTCACCACTTAAGCTTTCCTTATATAAATTCCCTTTTTTGTACCATTTGCTTGTAAATGTATTAGATTTATTGTCATTTTCTCATTGGTTTGTAGAAGTTGTTGGTATGTTTTAGTTTATTATCATTTGCTCATTTTGATATTATAAATGTTTTTCCACTTGTCAACCATTTATAATCTTTGCCCATGGTGTTCTTCATTGAAGAATAACTTAAGATTCATACAGTCAAGCCTAACATATAAAATAGTTCTGAAACCTATTTAAGAAGTTCCTCCCCACCCCAAATGTCACACACAAAAAATTCTTCTACATTCATTCCATAGCTCTCCAGTTTCACGTATTAAATTTGTTTTTATATCCATTTGATCTTCTTCACTTTCTGTGGTAAAATGTACATATATAATGTTACCATTTTAAGTAATAAGCAATTTTTATCTGTACATTGTAAACAGCATGCTCTTTTCACTTTTATTTGTCATACATGTTATTACAGTGATATATGCTTTAACTGACAGAGTAAATAAATACCTGTTTGATTTTTTTATTCAAGCTGGTCTTATCTACTTATGGATTTTATACTTTATTATACATTTGAGAAATGCATTTATTGTCTCAAAAACATACATTTTCTAAGTTCCTTCTGTTTCACTTTTGGCCATTTCACTAATAGTTAATTACTTTAGTTAAATAATCTTTGAATCATATTACAAAATATTTTCTGCATTTTGCTTTATTCATTGAAAAATGCCTTCAGTCCCTCTAAACCCACTTAATCAACTACCAAAGGTTTGATACATCATCTCATTTACATATTGATTGATTTAATCTGCTAATATGTTGTTTACAGTTTTGTTCATTCATTTCCATGATGCAAACTTTTATTTAGTTTTGTTTATTATAGTGTTTGTCTCAGGTTTTGGCAACTACTTGTAAAAGAAATCTAGGATTGTTTCACAATTACTTTCTATTGAAAAGTTTAAGGTTAATGTTATGTCTTCTTAAACATTTGGAATAATTCACCATAAACTCTATTTGGCAAGGTTAGAAATAATGGCTATACTTTAAAAATAGGAAATAGGTTTTTATCTTAAGGATTAACATAGATTATTCTACTTATTTTGTCAATTTTGTAAATTTTATTTTATTTAAAAGTCAAATTTATTGGGATAATACTGCTAATAAAACCATATTATCATCTTTACTATGTATGATTATATTGATTTCCTTGTTTTGATACCTGATATTGCTGTTCTTTATTTTTGTCTATTATTTCTTCACCAATACTAAAAATATGTTACCAAATGCATTAATCTTTCCATATAACCTATTTCTATCTTTGTTTTTTTTCTCTATTGTCTCTGTCTTTCCTCTTTCTTAGATTTCTGATTTTCTTTCTACATTTTTTAAATTTGAAAAACTTTGTACTTTCATGCATTTTGAGTTGGAAACTTTGATCATTTTAATCATATTTTTGTAACAATAAATGCCACTAGAGTCTTCAAAATCAATCATGAATAAATGAGCCTTTATCTCTGTATTAGTCTGCTCTCATCCGGAGAACAGACTAATACCCAAAATATCCGAAACTGGATATTTTATAAAGAAAAATGGTTTAATGGACTCACAGTTCTGCATTGCTGGGGAGGCCTCAGGAAACTTACAATCACAGAAGAAGGTGAAGGAGGAGCAAAGGCCCATCATACACGGCGGCAGGCGGGAGAGCATGTGTACAGGAAAAACTACCATTTATAAAACCATCAGATCTTTTAAGAATTCACTCCCTATCATGAGAACAACATGGGGAAAATCACTCGGATTATCCAATCACTTCCAGCCAGGTCTTTTTCTAAACACCTGTAGATTACAATTCAAGAAAAAATTACAGGGTGAGGGACAAAAAGCATAACTATCATTCCACCTCTGTCCCCTCCCAGATCTTTTGTCCTCACATTTCAAAACCAATCATGCCTTCCCCAACAGTCCCTCAACATCTTAAATTGTTTCAGCATTCACTCAAAGTCCATAGTCAAAAGTCACATCTGAGACAAGACAAGTTTTCAAAACTAACCATGCCTTTCCAACAATTCCCTGAAGTGTTAACTCATTCCAATATTAACTCCAGAGTTTACAGAGTAAAGACAAGGCAAGTCCCTTCCACTTATGAGCTTTTAATATCAAAGGCAAGTTAGTTACTTCTTAGCTACAATGAGGGTACGAGCACAAAACCTTTTTTCCCTCCTAGGCCTCTGGGCCAGTGATGGGAGGGGCTGTCATGAGGTCTCTAACATACCCTGGAGACATTTTTCCCATTGTCTTGGAAATTAACATTTGGGCTCTTCATTACTTATGCAAATTTCAGAAAAGGTCTTAAATTTTTCCCCAGAAAACGGGTTTTTCTCTTCTACTGCATTGTCAGGCTGCAAATTTTCCAATCTTTTATGTTCTTCTTCCTCCTGAACACCTTGCCACTTAGAAATTTCTTCTGCCAGATACCCTAAATCATCTCTCTCAAGTTTGAAGTTCCACAGATCTTTAGGGCAGTGAAATGCTGCTAGTCTCTTTGCTAAAGTATAGCACAAGTCACCTTTGTTCCAGTTTCCAGTAAGTTTCTCATCACCAGTTCAGACTACCTCAGCCTGGAATTCTTTATCCATATCACTATTAGCATTTTGGTCAAAGCCATTTGACAAGTCTCTAGGAAGTTCCAAACTTCCCCACATCTTCCTGTCTTCTTCTGAGCCCTCCAAACTGTTCCAAACTCTCTGCCTGTTAGTTCTAAGGTTGCTTCCACATTGTGAGCTCTCTTTATAGCAGCACCCCACTCTCTGCAGTACCAATTTACTTTCTCAGTCAATTCTCTTGCTGCCATGAAGAATACCTAACACTAGTCATTTTATAAAGAAAAAGGGCTTAATGGACTCACAGTTCTGCATTTCTGGGGAGGCCTCAGGAAACTTACAATCATGGCAGAAGGTGAAAGCGGAGGAAAGGCACATCTTCCACGATGGTAGGTAGGAGAGCATGTGTAAGCACAGGACTACCATTTATAAAACCATCAGATCTCATGAGAATTCACTCCCTATCATGGGAACAGCAAGGGGAAACCACCCCCATAATCCAATCACTTCCTAGCAGGTGTCTCCCTAACCACCTGGGGATTGCAACTCAAAACAAGATTTGGGTCGTGACGTTAAGCCTAACCATACCATTCCCTCTCCTTAGGATGCTTATTGTTTATTGGGAAAGAATGTCACTTAATAATGCTTGCCCACCAGAGCAAGAAAAGTCTGATCTCTAACTACAATGAATGGAATGATAAATTCCTGAAACTAATCTCACTTACAAATATAATAGGTATCAGGGATAGTACTGGGAGCTTTATATCTATTTTAATTCATTCACAAAATAGGAAGGTAGAATTATATAATTTTCAAGACATTTAAATTTTGGAAAAGGTAGTAATTTTCCCAATGTAACTTTTTTTTTTAAATGTGTACACTGGATTTTGGACATGACTGTGCTTCTAAATTTTTCTTTCAATTTAATTATGCAATATTTGCATTGATGACATATTTTCTTCAAGAATATTTGTGAGTGTATTTCAATAAAATGACTTTTAATTGCATGTTTATAAGTCATATGTTCTAACTGCATTTCATTAATCCTGTCTGGGTATCATACAGCTGTTTTCCCAGAAAAGATAGAAGAGATTAATATTAGGAGTAAGAGAAGAAAATGCAGCCAGATATTGGAAAATGGCATACATTACCCATTAGATAGACTAAGGAGTTTTATGGCATCAGCAATTAGATGAAATAAGTACATGAATTAATTAGTGAACTCAGAGTTAATCACCCTAAGACCTTAGTCCTCCATACTGAAACTTCAATTTGACCATATGAGACATTTTATTTCTTTAGTCCACTCTTGGAAGGATGTTGTACATTAAATAGAACAGTGCTCACAATGCCAAATAGGGCTTTGCATTATAAGGCAGAGTATTTTTTGAAAGAGCATTCCAGTAAACCAGTGAATAAGATATATCGCATTCTTTACGATGGGAAAGTGAACAGACACTTTCTAAGTCTCTAGATCCTGGTTTGTTTCTGTCTTCTGAGCACTGTGTTGGCTGCTACAAAATGCAACACCATATTTGTAATGTGATAAACTTAAGTGGCCGAAAAACATCTGGAACACAATTGCAGCCAAAAAAAAATAAAATAAATTAAAAAAAATACTTCTACTTGTTGCAAGAGGGGAAATTGAACACTATAGAAAACTATGGGGAGTCAATATAAAAGTACATTAGAATGGGCTTGTAACTAGGATTGTGCTGTCTTTGTCTTTCTGATAGGGGATAAGGAAGCAGGTACATCTGTCTTGGATAGTCTGCTGTCAGAAAACAGAGGCAAATGTAAATGTGTGTGTGTGTATGTGTGTGTGTGTGTGAGAGAGTGTGTGTATAATACATTTTCCTAAAGCAACAATATTTTCTTACTAAATACAGTACAATTATGAAAATTGGGAAATTAACACCTATAGTGATATTATATAATGCACAAATCTTATTTGTATTTTATCAGTTGTTTCAAGAATGTCCTTTATAACAAAAGCAAACCCAAAATCAGATCCAGAAACCAATCCAATACAATCTAGGATCACACACTGCATTTAATTGCCATGTCTCTCTTTGACTCTCAGTCTGGAAACTTTTTTTGTCTTCATAACCTTGACATTTTAGAGAGCAAATATTAGCTATTATGTAGAATACTCCTCAATTTGAGCTTCTCTGATATATCCTCATAATAAAGTTTTTTTTTTTGTCTTTATCAGGAATGCCATGAATTCAGACTGTGCCCTCCCCAGTGCATCATAGCTGGAGGCACACAATGGCAGTTTATCAATGAGGTTAACTTTTTCACTTGAAGAAGGCAGCATCTCCCATATTTCTCTACTTTAATGTTATTATTTTACTCATTGTAATTTATAAGTATTTTATAGAGAAGTAGTTTGGGAATATGTAAATACCCAGTTTCTCTACAAACATTATTAACATATTAATGATTCTTCTTTTAATCAAGTAATCAAGTATGTTATAAAAAGTAATGATTTTTCTAACACCATTGTTTCTTCTTCATTTACTTGTTGCTGTTATACTATACATTTTTTCTCTCTTACTGCTGCTTAATTATCCAATTAATTAAACATTAAGTAATTATGTGATTATTTAGAATATAAAGGACTTAGGATATAATTGGGCAATCAATTATTGAGAGAAAAATCAAATCACAAATTATTAAGTAATTAATTTCTATTTCTGCAAGTTAATTGACTTCTATTTTATTAAATGGGTTAAAATCCATTACTATTGATATTTATTCTGATGACGGAAATACCTCACATCTGGTTCCTGTGTCTTTTCAAGATGCACCAATTCACTCTAAAGATCTACTTACTTCTGATTCTTATTGTGCTGGAGCTCTGTTGATGCAGTAGTAAGATGAAAGGGTAAGACACAGGGGAGGATATGAGCTGACTAGTTTGACACAAAGGAGAAGAAAGGAGAGTTTTAAATAGGAATCACTAACCTGGTATAGCAACACAAACTTCTCAGTTCTCTGTAAGTTAAAAAAAATAACAGAGTATAGTACTCAAAGACAACTTTTATCAAACGGCTATTAAATATAAGAAACTGTTGACTTGGTCAGCCATCTGATATTCCTGCATGTAAACACCCTGTGGTATACATGGAAACACCCTGTGGTATAGTGGATTCATTAATATTTTCATAAATATAATAACTATTGAATATCAGATACTCTGCCAAGCACAATATAGTAATTTATCTATTTCAAGTTTCTGAAACAAATTGGTTATATGAAATTAACTAAACTCTAAATACAAAAAATGTGTTGTAATTCAATCACAGTAACACAACTAGTAAACAGATTTGATACCTAAATCTGCATATTCTTACTCAAGTTTTCTTTTTATCATCAGTGTATTTTCTATTTATATTCATATAGAAAGAATTAAATTTCATTTTTTAATATTTATGTAGTTAATGGAAAGCATCTTGGAATCTGTTAAGCATAATAGTTACACAGACAGACTTGATTTTTTTGTCTAGTGAGTAACCAGGATCTAGCTCAAAGATTAGCATATATTATCTACTGAATAAATATATATATAAAATTACTACAATCATTAATAAAACTCACAGTTTTTGGTAAAAATTTAAACGAATACAATGGCAGCTTGCATTTTTCTTACCAAGTGTGTAATACAAATGCAGTAAGGAAGCCCCACAGAATGTGGAATTTCACAGTGCATGTCTAAATATTTCTGCCACTTACAGTCACGAATATATCATTCTATGGAGATCATAAATGAAACACACAAATGAATAAGTTAGCATTGAAAAAAGATGTATAATTTTTACCCTGTAAAATCCAATAAAATTATTTTTATTGTTCTTTTGTTTCATATCTTTTAAATATTCACAAAATAACAAAATTCCTCCCAGATGGTAAACACCTTCAGGAAATCTCTGGATTTTATTAAATTTGGAATTTAAAGTAAACTCTGCCTTCAAATAATCCAGATGTCCACAAAAGCTTATAATTTGCCATAACATTGTCATGGGACAATTAGTGACTGAGTCTTCTGAATAAGATATCAGAAATAAGTATCATTAGAATCGTTTAAAAATTTTTGGTATGCAAGCCAGTTAAGTGATAACATTTTCCGGTATTAGCAATAACCTTTGCTATAACAATGACTTTAAATCTGTTTCTTACGACGATATCCATTAAAACAAAACACTCTCAATTTCTAAATTCCCACATTGATTTTATCCTAAATTTCAGTATTTATATATCCTAAATTGTGTTTCTATACTTTTGGGGCATTCTAAGATGATCTCTGAATTGACCTTTCAGTCCTCTTTCCCCAGGGATAAAGAAAGAATTCCTCTGAGAGCCTACTCATTCTGACCCTGGCCCTGTTAATTAATCAATCAAAAACCAATCAGTTAACCAGTCAGTCATTTAGTCAGTTAGCTAGGAAGTCAGTAACCTGGAAGTTATACATTGCCAACTATAAACCCATAATAGTGACAGGTTTAGGGTGACACATAAAAATTAGGAAATGTTGTTTTTACATTATTTGTTGTACACTTGTATAAATAAGATTTACATGTGGAGAAGAAAAAAGAGCTAAATTTATAGAATAATCTTTATATGCCATGAGGGTTCAAAGAAGATGGAGATCAATATAGGCTGGAATAAACTAGAGATCAATACGGGCTGACATAAACTAGAGAACTAGAGAAGAAAACAAAAGCTAAATTTATAGAGTAATCTTTATATGCCATGAAGGTTCAAAGAAGATACAGATCAATATGGACTGGAATAAACTAGAGAAAATTAATGGAAATGCAGAAACTCAAAGGAATTGAAGGGATTTTAGGATATATAATAAGAAAGGAAATAATATTATAATGACTAGGTTTTAGATCCTAAAGGTAGAATTCGCAGAACTCTCTCACAGTAAGTAGGTCCAATATTAGTATTGAGAATTATATGAAGACTAAATTTGCAAAATAGAAGTTTCTTAGTAACAGCCATGTGCTATAGGTTGAAGGTTCTATGGAGAATGTGTATACCCAACCAATAGGTATCTATTCTAAAGAAACATGAGACAAATTATTCCATCATTCATTCTTTTGTTGAACAAATTCTGAGTATTTATTTGGTACCTAATGATATTCTATGTTCTAGGGATAGAGAAGTGAGCATGAGAGGACATCTGTGGCTTCACAGAACTTACATTTTGGTGAGGTGAGACAGAAATCTCAAGTAAATCATATAGTATATGGGCTGCTAAAAAGTGCCATGAATAACACAAATAATGGGAAAAGAGTAGGAAGTACAGGTGGGTTAAGTGCAATTTTAAGCAGGTTTGTAAGAGCAGCCTCACTGAATAGATAGTACTTTCAACAAATAACTGAAGAAGCCAAGAGAGTCAATCCTGTAGAATTTTGGAGATATCTGGAGAAAACACAGTCAGGCAGAGAAAGAGGAAATGCAAAGATCGAGATACAGCAGCCTGCTTGGAGTATCCGAGGAATATCAAGGAGACCAGTGGGAAATGAGCCAAGAGAGTGAGGCACTATAAGAAACAAATGAGACCAGCAAGGTGATGAGATGGGTTGTAGAGAAGCAGTACCAGTTCATGAGCGACTTAGTAGTTTATTATAAAGGTTTTTACTTTTACGCTAATGAAATAAAAAGCCACTATAAGAAGACTGTATGCAAATAGATTTGAAAGGTTAAATGACATGTATACTTACATGAGGAAACACAGTTCGTGAAATTAACTTCATTAGAGATAGAAAGCTTAGATGAACTTATACAGAAGAAATAGTTTGATAAAATAATCAGACCTAGATGGTTTTTCAAATACTCTACCCAACCTTCAATAAAGATAGTTCCAAATGCTACATAAGTTGTTCCAGAGCATAGAAGCTAAAAAAAAAAAAAGAGAGAAAATTCCAACTTCTTTTTAGCAACAAACACATAATGTGAATAATTCAGATAAAGGTGCCATAAAAGAAGAAAATTACCAAACAATATTACCTACAAATATCATGGGAAATGTCCTAAATAAAATTTTAGCTAGCAGAATTCAGCATTACATTAAAAATGGTAATACATAAACAAATAGGATTTATTTATGTAATGCAATGCCAGTTAAATATTGGAAAACCCATTCACATAATATACTACAGTGTGATCATAAGAAATACATACTTGGTCTTTGTTCCTAGTTTCTAACACAGAACTTCGAAGCCCTCCGAATTGCCTGATTGATGAGGTAAGTGGAACCCCTTTTGTTATACACAATAAACCCCTTTCCACCATATCTGAGCTCATGATAACAAGGTGACCCTTGATGGGTCCCTATAGAGCCCGAGCATAGACCTGGGTGCAAGAGGAACAAACAATATAAATAGAGAGTTGGAACTTTCTGCCCTAGTCCTCAACCTCCAGGGAGAAGAGAGGGACTAGAGATTGAGTTAATCACCAAAAGCCAATGATTTAATCAATTATGCTTCCTCATAGAACTACCATAAAAAGCCTACACAGTGGGGTTCAGAGGACTTCTATATTGGTGAACACATGGAGATTAGGGAGGGTGGTGTGCCTGCAGAGGTACCTCTTGCAACATACCTTGCCCTATGTATCTCTTTCATTTGGCTGTTCCTGAGCTGCATACTTTATAATCAACTGGTAATAGGAAGTAAACTGCTTTCCAGAGCTATGTGAGTTATTTTAGAAAATCCTGGAACCCAAGAAGAGTATTCTGAGAATCCTTGATTTATAGCTGGTTGGTCAGAAGTATAGGTAGCCTAGGATTTGTGATTGGCATCTGCAGTGGGGACAGTCTTGTGAACTGACTGAGCCCTTAATTGTGGGATCTGACACTAACTCCAGGTAAATAGTGTCAGAATTAAACTAATTGTAAGACACCCAGCTGGTGTCCCAGAATTGGCTGATGTGGGAACAAACTCTGCACATTGAGTGTCAGACATGTGAGGAAAAATAAGTCATACATATTAACAGATCTAAAAAAATCCTTATTTGACTTACAAGAGCTTTTTACAAACTCAACATTGTTTCTTTAAAAAAAATTGAAAAGAAACAATTGATGGATACTTTCTTAATATACTACCTTTAAGTTGATCATTACCACAGAATATTAATTAATGGAGAATAACGAAAGAATTTCCACTTATATGGGGAAAAATAGTATGCACACTATTTTCACTGCCACTGATAATTTTTCCTGAGGTATCAGCAAATTAAAGTAGGAAAAAATCAATTAGTATCTTAACTGCAAAAGAAATACTAAACCTATTTTTATTTGCTGAAGCTATTATTATATACCTAGGAAACCCAGGACAATCAATGAAAATTGCTCACCATTTTAGGTAGCAATAAAAATTCAATAAGGTAGCAGGAGATAAAATTAACTTACATAAGTCAATAGCCTTTATAGATTTCACAAACAATAACTAGATAGATGATATAATGATAGAGAAAACTCCATTTACAATGGCAGTGCACAAGATAATGTAGTTAGAAATAATAGGAAATTTGCAAAACCTATATGAGGTAAACTATAAAATGCTATTCTAAGTCATCGGTATAATCTTGGGCAAATACACAGTCCCTGCTCCCAAGGAAAACAACTCATTATCATGAAGAAGTTAAATTTTCTTATGATCATTTATGAAATCCATAAAATCCATAGAAAATATTAATAGACTATTTTTAGACACAGTCAACTGATACTAAGTTTACATAAATAAGCATGTAATAATAGGCAAACACTATTAGAGATTTAAAACTACAAGAATTGCAGGATGGGGACCTCTTACCCCACAATATGTTGAAATTTTATTTATGTGTATATATATATATATAGTTTTATTTTTTTTTTTCAGTGTCTTACTTTGCTGCCCAGGCTGGTGTGCAGTGGCTCAATCTCAGCACACTGCAGCCTCCACCTCCCAGGTTCAAGTGATTCCCCTGCCTCAGCCTCCAGAGTAGCTGGGATTACAAGAGTATGCCACCATGCCCGCTTAATTTTTGTATTTTTAGTAGAGACAGGGTTTCACCATGTTGGCCAGGCCTGGTCTTGAACTTCCGACCTCAGGTGATCCACCCACCTCAGCCTCCCAAAGTGCTGGGATTACAGGCGTGAGCCGCGGTACCCGGCCAAGAATGTTGTTTTAATCTTCACTTCTGACTGTGTTAATATTGCTGATCTTATCAGGGCATTTATATTTTATCTTCTGTAAGCCAGCCATATTATTTTATTGGGGCATGAGAATTTTCCCCAATTGATATATGCAAGCTTTATATAGCACGTTAACATTTACATGTCAATTTATTTGTGAATATTTTTTCAGTCTATGGGTTTTGGTTATTATAGTACAGACACTGTCATTTCCATTGATATTTTCCTTTCTTTCCTTTCTTTGATGTTTTTCTTTTTCTTAAAGGCATTGTTCAATCAATATTAGATAATCGCCTATATTTTTCTAGTGTTGAATGTCATAGATAAACTTATACTCTGATCAATCTGGAATTTATTTTGATATACAAAATGATGAAAGGTTATCAAAATATGTTTTCCACGTAGTGAGTTTTCCAAATTCAATCTATTAAATACTTTATCAATTCATTTTGTTTGTCTTTTATTCTCATCAAAGAAATACAAGCATCAAAGTTCAAATAAAGAATTGTGCAATGTAGGCCAGGCATGGTAGCTCACCCCTGTAATCCCAGCTCTTTGGGAGGCCGAGGCAGGCGGATCATGAGGTCAACAGATCGAGACCACCCTGGCCAACATGGTAAAATCCCGTCTCTACTAAAAATACAAAAATTAGCTGGGCATGGTAGTGTATGCCTGTAATCCCAGCTACTCAGAAGGCTGAGGTGTGAGAATCACTTGAACCCAGGAGACGGAGGTTGCAGTGAGTTGAGATCGTGCCACTGCATTCCAGCCTGGGCGACAGAGTGACACTCTGTCTCAACCAAAAAAAAAAAAAAAAAAAAAAAAAAGAATTGTGTAATTGTGTAAAGTAAAAAGTAAAACTACCTTTCATGTTCTTAATTCCAATCTCCAGATATAACCATTTTAAACACACTATGCGTCTTCCTAATCATTCTCAGCATATTCTTTCCTGCACATACAGTTATTTCTTCCCTTCAGTACGGTCACTTTCTGACCCACATTGTCTTTTCATCTGACTTGATTATAATGAGCAAAAGTAGTAAAAAAACAAACAAACAAACAAAAACATACCTTTGTAAAAGTTGATAAAATTTGAACCAGCTTAAAGATTCAAAGGACTTAGATATATGGATGGCTGTTTTAATTATTAATTATTAATTAATTATTAAATTATTAATTATTAATTATTTGATTATTTAATTATTAATGAATACTAATGTTTTTGGCCAGAGGCCACTACAAAGCTTCTTGAACAAAGACATATATAATTCAATCCTTACAAACAGCTGGACAGGTTCAGAGAGAGTAGAGTTAGGAAGAGATTCTGAATATAAAAACATGCAACCTTGTACAATCAGAAATTATTCTGGCCTAGCCATCCTGATATTAATAATGGGGTGCCATAAAAGATGATAATCCATATTTTATCCCGTCTTGCTCCCTTGTTCCCATATGACTCCCCTGTCCTCTAAGAATACTTCCAAAACATATTACAGAGCAGCCAGGTATGGTGGCTCATGCCTATAATCCCAGTATGTTGGGAGGCTCAGCCAGGCAGATCGCTTGAGCCCAGCAGTTTGAGACCAGTCTTGGCAACATGATGAAACCTCGTTTCTACAAAATAAATAAATAAATAAATAAATAAATAATTGGCTGCGTGTAGTGTGACACACGCCTATAGTCCCAGCTACTTAGTACTTGGGATGCTAAGGTGAAAGGGTCTCTTGAGCCCAAGAGGTCGAGGCTGCAGTGAGCCATGATCGTGCCACTGCCCTCCAGCCTGAGGAAAAAAGCAAGACCCTGTCTCAAAACAAACAAACAAACAAAAAACAGAAAAACAAAAAACAAAAATATCACTTTAATAAAGCCCTAGGTCTTATGCACACAAATGCATTGTTTCACAGTCATCTTTCCCTCAAAGATGCTTCTACTTCTCTGCTATGAATTTTAGCTTCCTCTTCTACCTCACCAGCCTTCTCAGTTTCTGAGAGATTAGTTCCTTGTTGGTCAAATTTGTTTTGTGTTTACGTTTGTCATTTCCTGAGCTTTAGCTTGCTAACTCTTGTTGAAATTTACTGTAAAGAGTACTGAGTGAAAGTGGCAGGAAAAATGAATACTTTCTCTAACATTTCTTACTACACACTGATGAAAGGGAACAAAGGGATGTATTGTTTGTGGAACAAATTCTTTCTGCTAAACCAGTGGAGTTTCTGCTAAAGTGGCAATGAAATTAGATATCATCTCCCCCTTGAGCTCTTCTGTGTAGCTGGAGCAGAAGAGGATTCTAACTAAAGAATATTTACAAAACTTCTTTACATCCTAGAGATTTCGGTCTGCACCAGTATTAATTGTTTGCATAAGGCCCAACGCCTGTAGGAATGAACTTAGACCCAAAACTCTGGCCTCAGAAATACACAGAGCTGTCTGATGGTCACTAATAAAAAATAAAAGTAAAAAAAAAGAAATACCATATCACAGCACATAGACCATCACCTGGCACAGAGCAGGTGCAAGCTGAATGTGGGATGATTATATATAAGTCAGCTACTCCCTCCCCTAAAGCTCCTAAGGCACATACCAGCTCACACAGGACCCTTAAAATGATGGAAAATATGTGCCACACAATCATTATTGGGGACGTTCGAGAATATTCGAGATTGAGGGTTAAAGAAAAACTTCACATTTTTCTAGGTGAGAAGATAAGAGCTCAGAACATCAAGATGAATAAATATGCTGCCCTAGTGTGATGGGCAAAGTACTGAACAGTCGGGTGATTTTAATGAAAGAGTTTTGTAAGGTTTGCTATGGCTCTCTCATTCCTTTGAAAACACAGGAGTATCCAGTGGTCTCTGTCAGAGACCAAATTCAAACCAAACTGCTAGACTCTTGTACTCCAGTGGTTACTGACCTCCAGTAACTAAGGCTTTGGTATTAGGTATAGTTCATCATACCTAGTTATTTCTTCTCTTAGAATCACTTCTCTCTCCCAAAAAGCTGCTCTGTTCCCTGAGAGAAAAAATACGTGGAAGCATGCCACAAGTTCACACGCCTAGATACAGCCCAACAGACACATGGCTCATGTTTTTTTTCCCAGAATTATCCCCAATCTTAAGAAGAATGGTATCTGTTGGGTCTGCCACAGCCATTTACCAAATATGAAGTCTGCAACTGATATCAGAAGGCTATGCTATGAATCAAGCCGAAGTCCCTCTTCTATATGAACTATTTCAAAACTAGTTATATAAAACCAATTAATGTGAATAATTAAAATTTCAAGAATAAAAAGCTCTGCTTTTGAGGAAATACTGATGAGAAGTTTTGCTGAATTATCATTCAATAAATGCATATTGAATTTCTACCCTGATTTTTATCACTACTGAACAAAGTTTATAATTACGGGAAAGAAGTCTAATAATGGGGTGACCATATGTCCCGATTTGCCCTGTATATAATCTCAGGTTACATATGATGTTCCAGGCTAACTAGTTTCATGCTTCAAAGTGTCCCACTCTGGATAGCAAATAACATGAGTAGTAAAAAGACATGCAGCCTCACAATAATACCAATGGTAGATGTTAAACAGCAAAAAAGAACATGTGAATTAAATGTTAAGGTACTCTCAGGAGGTAAAGATCACTTCACACTAATGCATTTCCACTACAATTAAATTTTGAGGAGTGACAGAAAAAAAATGTGCTGCAGGTATGGAGAATAAGAGCAAACACTGGTTGGGAAAGAGTAAAACATATTTAGGGGAAAATGGTCCTCTAGTTTTAGAAACAATTTAGTGAGGTTGTAGGATCAGGGACTGTACAGTTCGATGTAGGCCAGACTACTGAAGACCTTCAAAACTCAGCCAAGAGGTTTCAGCATTATTTGTCAGGAAGAGTGGAGAAACTACAGAATTTACAGACATTAAGTAACGTGCTCCAAATTTGTTTTGAGAAATTTAATCTGGAAAGAGGTTTTAGAACAGATTGAAAGATAATTGATTGTTATAGGGAAATACTTTTTTTAAAAAAATAATCCTTTAGGTATGTCTAATTACTTGTATTATGATTACTTGATTGATTGATTGATTGATTGACTGATTGAGACGAAGTCTCATTCTGCTGGCCAGTCTGGAGTGCAATGGCACAATCTCAGCTTACTGCAATCTCCACCTCCCAGGCTGAAGTGATTGTCCTGCCTCAGTCACCCTAGTAGCTGGGATTACAGGCGTAGGCCACCATACCTGGCTAATTTTTGTAGAGACCAAGTTTTGCCATGTTGGCCAAGCTGATCTTGAACTCCTGGTCTCAAGTGATCCACCCTCCTTGGCTTCCCAGAGTGCTAGGGTTACAGGCGAGATACCGCACCCAGCCTCCTTGTATTACTTTTAATTGGCAATTCTTATTTCTAAGTCCCAATTGAGCAAAATTATTTAAAGTAGTCATAAGTGAAAACGTTATGTCAGAGAACTTGTGCTGGCAAAAACACTTTTATAAAGACTCCTGAATCTTGCTTGGGGAATGAGGATAGCAAGAACTAATACATCTCATAGTTTTCACGATGAAGAAGCTATGTAGAGTTGAGTTTAGTGATGTGCTGATAGATGATTTACAACTGTCTGTAGGAATGGAGGCAACCTGGTTTGTAGTGTTTGCTGATTTTCCTGTAAATACTCTCACGATAGCGCATTTCAAGCTCTCTCCATGGATTAGTGAACACAGAATTGAGAGAGATATGCATATTTGGACTCATGAACTGGTGTAAACCAGCTCCAGTACACTATTAAGAGAAACGTCCCACATAGGCCAAGGATGCAATTTCTAGTTGTAAGTTAGCTAAGAAGTCCCTTTTGAGGAATATGCAAGGTGTGTGTAAATAAAATAAAACGCTCTAGGATACATGCCACTAGGGTCAAGCAATTAAAACCATTAATTCTAGGGTAGTAGTGGAAAAGTATATTATACTGATGCCCTCACTGGCCACTTAGCCTACCAGGTGGTTGTGTTATGGTCCACACCACATCCTTCAAAATGCACCAAGCTGCCCAGGCTATTGATAGAATGAAGTTACAAAACACAACAATGTGGGTTCATGAATGAAACCAAGGCTATGTCATCCTGACTTTGAGTGTAGAGAGAATAGTCCATGGGGTCTTGCTACAGTGGTTTTGTAACTGATACTATGAGGTAAATCACAACTTTTATTTTTTTTCTTGTTTTGTAAAGTTCCTCCCCACCCCCCGCTGTGGGCAATGAACACTTTAAAAGTAATACATTAAAAAAAGAAAAAAAGAATAGAAAACAACCAAACAAAAACAACAAAAAAAATGAAATCCAGGAAGAATGTTAAGGAAACCTAAAATGCATGTTTAATAACAAATCAAATACACTCATGCCTTGGTTTCTGATAGGGATTGGTTCTAGGACCCTCCAGAATATCACAATTCACAGATGTTCAATCCTTTATGTAAAATGACATAGTATTTGCAAATAACCTACACATATCCTCTCATATACTTTAAATCATCTGTAGATTACTTATAATACCAAATACAATGTAAATACTATGTAAATAGTTGTTATACTCTACTTTTAATTTGTATTATTATTTACTGTTTATTGTGGGGTTTTGTTTTTATTTTTTAAATATTTTTTCCAAATATATTCAATCTTTGGTTGGTTGAATATATAAATGCGACTCCACAAGTACAGAGGCCCAATCATACTACACTTTCATTTCTCAAGAAATTGAAGGGTGAACATGGAGTCAAAGCAACCCTTATTGAATGTTGAATAGCTGATATAATTGCACCTGCTATGGTAAATTTTGTTTAGAACTTCAATATCAATGATAAAAATGTTTTGACTGCATTATGGTTAAAAAAAACCATTCTTAGTAATTGAGAAATCTATGAAAGAGAAATGCACATAAAACTGGTTGTGGTGCACACAAAATTAATATTTTAATCCAAAAGCTCTGAACTTCTAGCAAGTGGATTAGAAGCTGTAGCTGCAAAAGTTGTATATTTGTACAAAGCTGGCACTGAACACATATAAAACTATACTTGCTCCAGCAGTTCACATTTTATTTCTTTTTCTCTAATCATCAAACAGTTTTTAGAAATGTTTCAGGCACTGTAAAGTGGTTTGTAAGTCAATTTTTGCATTGTACATTTTCAATGACTTTGTAAAATAAATGATTCCTCTAAATTTGGTTTACATTTTGTTCAAAAGCAATTATAAAGTTTTAATCATTATTATAGAAACGGGCTGCCACAAGTTCATATTTCAAAAATCTTAATTACAAATCTTAGAAACTAAGCTTAGAAATGCAATACAGAAATCAATGTCACAAATGCAAGACAGAATTAGACAATAAAAATTCAAGTTGTGCATATATTTTAATATTAAAATTCTATAATGGTATTTTGGAAAACGAATTCTAGTTAGAATATTTTGATGAATCTTGTATTTTGAATTAAGTTCATGTTCTGTTTAATAATAGAATCAAATGGAGAAGGCTAGAATTTCATAGAATCTAGGTTTGTTTAAAGATTTGAGGTTTGCCTAAGTAGAGTATTTATTGAGGAAGGATATTCTAAATGGAGTTAAAATGTGAAAAGACATTTATGTTTGCTTGTTTGTTTGCTTTTTTATGAGACAGTGTCTCACTCTTTTGCTCAGGCTGAAATGCAGTTGTCCAATCATAACTCCTGGCCTAAAGTGGTCCTTCCACGTCAGCCTCCTGAGTAGCAAGGACTACATGTGTGCACCATCACACACGACTAACCTTTAATTTTTTTTTTAGAAATATACTGTCTTGCTATGTTGCCCAGACTGGCCTTGAACTCTTGGCCTCAATAAATTCTCCCACCCTGTTCTCCCAAAGCACTGAGATTACACATGTGAGCCACAATGCCAAGTCACATTTATGTTTTTAAATATAAAACTAAAATTAAGAATATCCACCATATAGTATAATTTACTCTAAATTTACCTCTTGTCAAAAACCTTTACTTGTCAAAAATACTACTGCATTAAGAATCAGTTTAAAGTGTTCACATTCATTCATTGTAATTACAATTTGAAGATGATGGCTTGTAATTTTATTTTAAACGTTCCATGAATTATTATTCTGCTTTTAAGGTTTTTAAATATTAAGACAATAAAGATGTGCTTTTTTTGCTTTATTTTATAGGAATAGTTGCAATTTTTATATGTTTGGGATGGCACTTTATTTTTAAAAATACCTTTCTGAATAAAACTATTTTATGTTAAGGAGTACAAAAAAGTAGATTAATCAATTAATACATATTTTAAAAATAAGTTTTATTGTTATTTATGAATTACTCCCATTAATGTTCTATTTAGATTACAATGAGTTTTAGTCTTCATCTGGTCTTTGCATTTTTAGCTATTTAACACAAAGATTATTCTAGAATACAAATAATGAATTTATCAAAACCCTGAAATGAGAGATAATGAGGATAGAAGGGATAGAAGTGGAATGAAATAAATGGAAACATGAAAGTGGCTTAACAAATGTAGAATCTGTAGAACCTTGTGATTAATCATACACAATATAAAATTATAAGAAAAAGACACAAGGTGACTGTGCAGTATGGTCTTTAGTAGGAACAGGATATTCAAGAAAATGAACAATTTGATGTAAAATGATAAATTTGAATTGAAATGCATTATTAAGCAACTGGAAGTTTTGTCCTAGAGATGAAAAAAATAAAACATAACATTTAAAGTATATATTGCCTGATATGAAAAAAAGTTAAAAAAAATTCCTAATTTCCAAGGAAAAAAAAGATATCAAAGCCAAAATTTCAAGCATAAAATACCACAGTTGCAGCCAGGTGGAATATGAAATGAAGATATAGGTGCTGAGGCCTAGGAGCTGGGTATCTAGCACACCCAGAGAAAACAGAATTGGCTGCGGTCAATAATGTCTGTGACTCAAAACACCTTGCTGTAAGAATGAAAAAAAAAAAAAAAAAAAAAAAAAGAGAGAGAGAGAGAGAGAGAGATTAGGAGAATATTTTTTCTGTTGGCCTGGAAAATGGTGAGAGATTATACTATCTATCTGATGATTTTAATTTTAAAATAAACATGCACATACACTCTGAGAAATAAAATTCACTGGTCTCAGTAAAGAATGAGTAAAATATCAGAATTTTTATAGTATAAGAACTTCAACCTGAAACATAAACATTGAAACCAGACCAGGAACATAAAAGCCCTATAATTCAGATAGAATAAGCCCCAATTTTAGCCTTCCAAAGTCAAGGGATGGGTGGCAAATCCTTGAAGATGAGCTAGTAATGATGGATTTATTAATGATGAAATAGTCTATACAACAAAACTCCATGACACAAGTTTACTATGTAAAAAATCTGCATATGTACCCCTGAACTTAAAATAAAAGTTCAAAAGATTGATAAAAAGAAAATGAAGCACCATGAAAGAGACAGGGTTGACTTGAAAAACAAAGGAATTTGCATTAACGATACCTCAAATAATAAAATAATTTAAAATTATCTGAATATATAATAAATATCTTTTAAAATCCATTTCACAGACAAGAAAAACAAAAGCATGATAAAAAATACACTATGAGATATAAAGTAGCAGGAGAAATTCAAAACCACCAATTTTAATTTTTAGACATGAAAAATAAATTCACTGATAGAAGAAAACTCAGTGGAACAGCTATGTGGCAGATTAAATACTGTTGAGGTGAGAATTAGAATACTGGACAATATACTTGGAGAAATCACTGAGGATGTAGTACAGAGATACAGAGACATATTAATAAAAATGACAAGGCAAAACAACTGAGAGTATAATTTAAAAAGTTCCCAGTAAGAGTGTAGGAGAAAATGTAAGAAAAGTAACATTTTATCAATAACATGTAAGAATTTTTCAGAAAGAAAGAAAAATGTAAGTACTCAGATTAAAATAGTAAATCATGCTCAAAGTAGAAAATAATACAAGTATACTAAAAGTAGACATCAGGCTGAAACTGCTAAACATGAAAGATAGAGAAAATCCCAAATAACCTGACAGAAAAAAAAATAGGCTAACAAAAATCATGATAATCACAAACAAAAGACTTTTGTGTCTAAAACAATGGAATGTATCAAACCTGAAACTCTAATCAGAGTGAAAAATAAAGATCGTCTTAGACAAAAGCTTAGAGAATTTGTCTTTACAGACTCTTCTAGAAAATTACTACTTAAGAATATGTTTCAGGAAGAATAAAAATATGCCCAAGAAGTGTTAAGCAGCAAGGGGAAATGAGAATGAAGAAACTGGCAAACATCTGGCTGAAACTGAGCAAGTATTTTTCAGTTTAAAAATAGTAACTATGACTAATATTTGAGAATGTGTTTCATTGTTATTGTTGTCTAGTGTCTTAGTTTTCTCAAAGTTGATCTGCCTGAAGCCATATGAAACTAATTCTAAAGCACTGACTAAAGGTATCAGAACTTCTAACAGTATCAAGTAAATGACAAATTAAAAACGGTGTGAATATTGAGAAATGAAGACTAGGGATTTTTGTAGGTAGGGGTTTACAGTTATTTTCTTTCTCCAAGACTGAAGAAAAAAATGAGTTATCAGTTTGTGGAACATTAAAATAACTGATAAATAGATTAAGAATTTTACTGCCATTAAATAAATATCCCATTCCCAGGACATCTACTTATTTAGGACATGGCATCTGTAGCTATAAAAGCAAATCATATAAATAAAATTGATGCTGATTTTTATTTTATTCTAGCAATAAGTAATAATCATACTTGGATACATGGCATATTGAAAAGGTGATCATATGTTCTCATTAAAATTTATTTCTAATAAAATATTATTTTGTTTAATAATTTTATATCAATATGTACTATAGTTACATTTCTTTAATCAATTGTGTTCTAATAATACATGTAACAATAAATCAATTCATAAGAAAAAATCATGTTTAGAGCATTGTGACAAATATTAATAATTTAAAATTGCTTTTGCATATTTATGTAGATAAATATTAGACTTTTAAACATACTTATCTTAGGATAAATTCTATAAGGAACATGAAATTTACATGAAAGTTCAAATAAAAGAAACATTGAAAAATTGACTTAAATTTTTTTTAAAACAATAGATAATGGTAAGCATTGAAACAGTATGGTTTGCAGATTTTATTATATACATTTAAAATAAGATTGCAGTCATTTTAGGTTGACACAAAGTGCATCTTTTGAAGCTATTTAAATTATGTGAAAATATTTAGATGCTGATTTAATAGTATTTTGAGCATGCATAATTTTTCACAATTTCATTGGCAGCATATTAGCAAAATACCTGGTGAACAATATTTTAGTAAACTAAAATGTCCAACTTTGAAACCACTCATGAGAAATCAGAGAAATAAAGTTTACACATTCATTCAAGAAGGAAGAATAGGTTAGGGGGATATGCAACGAAAAAGCATAGCAAATAAAATAAACTTGTGACCTACTTCCAGATTCAAAGAACTAAATAAAACATAACATTAAGTGACTCCTATCTCAAACACAACTCAGTAACAAGTCTCTAGGGCTAAAGCAACCAACCCAATTACATATGCCCTTAATTAAGGCTGTAGGGGCGATCTGAAAATGGATTGATGTAATGCCAGGTTTGAGACTGGAAAAAGTAAGACTGGCCAAACAAAATGATCTTCTGTCATCATCAATGAAAACATTTATTCCCAAATAGGGACAGTTTTCTGACAGTTAAAACTTCTTTAACTTGGACTTTTTTTTTCCTTCTTATGAAAGTTGTATGCAATTATTACACATATAAACAATAAGAACAAAGAAACAAAGAAAAATTCATGCATAAAGATGAAGTCATTGTTAAGACTTTGGTTTATGTTCCATACCTATATACTAAGAGATTCCATGTGTACCAAAAAAGATTAATGTTGTAACCCAGATTTTGTATTCAAGTCCCTGAGGACTACTGATATTTTTCAGGCGGGCAGTACTATGTTCAGGGGCAGAACAAGGAAGGGTGACTAGAGGAGAAGCCAGATTATTGGACAGGGCAACAGTTAGGAAACCAGCCCAGTACTGCCTAGATGGTATTAATTAATGCATTAAAAGGCAGAGAAAACAATATTATGTGACCACTTGGATTTCGGAATATAGTGATGAATAGGGGTGTTTTAGTTTGTTCTAATATTTCTATAAAGAAATACCCAAGACTGGGTAATTTACAAAGAAAAGAAATTTAATTGGCTCACACTTCTGCAAGTGGTACAAGAAGCATAACAGCTTCTGCTTCTGGGGAGGTTTCAGGGAGCTTTCGATCCTGGAGCTTTGCAACTGGTTGTTTAAAAGTTGTTTAAATGCTCCTGCCATGCCCTGCTCCTGCCACATCCTCTTTAGAAAATTCACTATTGCGAGGACAGTACAAAGGGGGAAATTCGCATCCAAGATCCCATAACCTCCCAAGAAGCCCCATCTCCAGCCCTGGGGATTATAATTTGACATGAGATTTGAGTGGGGACACAGATCCAAACTGTATCAAGGAGAGATGGAGAAAGCTTAAATGATTCCCAGGTTTCTGGCTTTATTTAATCTCTTAAATATAATATTTCAGATAAATCACAAAAATATATAAATTATCAGTTATTTTAATTCAATAACAGCTACACTTTAATACATAGCTTATTCTCTTTACTCACACTTCATGCTATTTTCTCATATTAGAACCAACTTTCTACTGAAAGTTTACTGTTGAATTATTTTCTCATGTTGTAGCTAAAATAGGTGGCCTTCTAGCTTTTAGATGGTATGAAAAATTGATTCTCAAATTAATAAGATTCTCTAGATAGCAGAGTTAGTTTTAATCATCACTGAACTGAGGAGCACATGGTAATCAAAATGATATGAATGAGTTTAAGGCTAGTTACTGTCAAATTAGGACAAGAAGAGAAATACGATATCTGCTGATTGGAAAATTAGAATGCCCAGAGATACCAAAGCAGATGGTAAAACATTCATTTCAGAAATAGGGGTCCCTATACATAGACCTTAGATTAGTCCTGCTTTGCACACTGGTGCCAGGTCTATTTTTATTCATTTTATAACACAGATAAACTATGGTTATTTGAAATGCATAAATAAATGAATAATATATCCATATAAAAACAGTAAAATTATTTTTGGACTTAGCAAATTATAATAACACTACATGTGATTTAATAATATGCATATTTATCATTAATTTTTCTTTGAGTAATACATGCATATTTAAGACTTTTAAACTGAAAATTTCAAATTCTAAGTTTGAGATTTGCACATGAGCTGTAGTTTGTATTTGTCATTTTTATGCTCTAATAAAATAAAATATCAAAATAAAGTTACTTTATATTTTAGACCTTTTAAATAGAAAACTGTTAGCTTACTTTTTATTATACTTTGTACTTAATTAATTTTTATAATTTTCAGGAGATAGAACTCAAACTGTAATGATAATAACCTCAGTAACTATTCCAGGTAGTGATTTCTGTGGGGACCCTATGAAAGGCATGTATAAAAAAGTACCTACGAATTATCCTTTAAAAATGATATCTATGTTTTCTGAAGTCCAGTAGGCTTGTCTGGTACGTATAAAGGATAAAGTAGTGTGATACTGACATAAGAGTTAAGAAGAAATCACTTTGGCGGATAGTAAATGTATGGGAGTCCTCTGTAAGGCTTTGCTCTTTAATGAAAAGCAGCCCCAATCATTTTCTAACAAAGAGCAGCATGTAAAGTCCAGCTGCAGACATAGACAAGCAAGCTGGGAGCTTACACAGATGAACGCCAGCCGGAAGTAAGGACTAGACATGTTCAAGATGGCGACTCCATCTTCCCTTCTCTTTGTCAACCACATGTACTGGAAGGAGGAGACAAGATGGCGCTGATCAACTGGAAAGCCAATTTGCATAATAAGATTAGGGAGGGGCGACCAACCTTCCCCACTCACTATGTAAACGTCAAACATGATCGACCCAATCTGTGTGCCCTATGTAAATCAGACACCGCCTCCTCAAACCGGCATATCAATTTCAGTGCATTTGCCACCAGTTGGTCCTTTCCACTCAGAGACTGTTGTCTCTATAGAGAAAGCTGTTTCTCTTTCTCCTCTGCTTATTAAACCTCTGCTCCTAAAGTCCTCTTGTGTGTCCATGTCCTAAATTTTCCTGACATGTGACAATGAACCCCAGGGTATATACCCTAGACAACCCAGCCGCTTCAATATCCTATATTTATAAACAAAAGAAAATAATCCCTGTGCTCAGTAAATGCATTGATTTACAGATTCCAATGAACTCTGAATATTCTACAAAGCACGACATCTTAGGAGAGAATTTTCTATTGCCACCTTCCATAAATTAGTTTTCAAATTTCTGGCCATATTTTTAAATATATATTCATTTCTCATCTTTGTGCTTTCATATGTGTATTTTAAAGAAGCACCTTTTCTTGAAAAGAAACGTTAATATATCCTTAAATGATGAGTTTTATTTAAACATATTTTGTTTGCATGAAAACAGATGTAGCATATAAATGACTATTGTCCTGAACTAACTCATGCATTTCCCTACCTTTTTCTGGGGGATAGGGGGCGGTGGGGATGGAGTCTCACTCTGCTGCCCAGGTTGGAGTGCAGCCTCAGCCTCCTGAGCAACTAGGACTACAGGTGTGCACCACCACACCCAGCTAATTTTTGTATTTTTAATAGAGACTGGGTTTCACCATGTTGGCCAGAATGGTCTCTATCTCCTGACCACGTGATCCACCCGCCTGAGCCTTTCAAAGTGCTGGGATTACAGGCATGAGGCACAATGCCCAGATCACTTCCCTACCTTCTACAGCCTCAAAATGCATATTGACATCTAAGAAACACTTTTTAATGATGACACATGTACGTCTTGAGACAAAGTTTGATTCTTGAGGTCATGGTTGGTTTTACAAGCCTTTTCTAGCATTCTCCTTCACGCATTCATTCAGCAAACTCATGTTAACTGCTGATCCTGTCATAGACAGTAATCTGTGGGTCAAATGAAATGACAAAGGCCTAAACTAGCACTGTGGTAGTAAAGATAAAGTGGAAATAATTGGAAATAAAGAAAGAATCAGGATTGTATTTTTGACGATTGGGTAGAAGTACTAAATGACAAAAAATCATGAAGTTAAGAAGGCTAAATAATGAACATATTGTGCCTAAGTTACCTATTGGAAAATGTAGGAACCATTCATGCTTCCAGGCATTATGTCAGTGCATGGGTGGTATTGCGCAGATATCAAGAACACAATTGCCTGACTACTTGGATTTGTATCTAGATTCCATTACTCACTAGATAGTGACATGGACAGGTTCCTTAATCACTTGGGAACTTCATTTTCTAAGTTGTAAAACTGACATAATGACAGTATCTACCTCAGACAGTTCTGAAGATTAAATCGAATTAAATAGGCAAAGTACTTAGGAAATGTAAGGAATATAGAACGTGTTCAGTAAATGCTCTATAGCATTCTTAGCTTTTCTCTCATCTATATAATACCTCTGACTTATTTTATGTACTGTAAATGTTTCCAATACCACTTTGTGATTCAAAAAATTGCTATATTATACATAGCCTTTGCCCTTGAAAATTCAGATGCATGTATTCAACTAGAAGTTACCATTGTGGTAATAAAAAAAAGAGTAGGATTATGAAAGAGACGAGAATTCAGTGCTTATCAGTCAAGTTAGCAGAAGAAAAAAGGTGACCTAGGAAGATTAGCATATTTTAGGAAGGATTGAAAAAGGGACTACTGCAAAGAGAAAACATTTTACAAAGGTTGGGTTCCCATATAATCAGCAATGGTAGAATACACTTACGCTAGTAACAACAGAGTCCAAAGGTCCAAACTGATCAGGGGAAGGCATGGCTACTTTAACCAAGAAAGAAAGAAAGATAGAAAGGGTAATACTGAAAGGAGTATAGATTTCCAATTATAAGATACAGCCAGTCAGAAGTGACCCCACAAAGTTACCCTGGGAATCAATACTCTAAAATACCATGACCCCACTTTCCAAACTTCCTCATATAACCTAGCTGGGCTACTTGTTGAATGAACATAACCAGACATCAGATGGCAAAGGAGCTCAAAGCAAATATCAGGATATAATATAGATCAGCAGGGGCAACCCAAAGATATCTGGTACTTAATGTCTAAATGAGTGGCTGCCAGTACATGTGGAATCACTACTTAAAGTTACTGCAAAAAGTATCTGTTAGCTTCTCAATAAATTCTTATGACTTTGTAACAGAGGACAATTTCAGTTTCAAAAGGATCAAACTAAGAGTCAAAGCAAAGTTATCATTTATATCTAATATATCCTCACTGTACATGTATTTATAATTGGAGAGAGGGTATGTACAAAAGAAACCATTTAAAATGTAAGACTCGGGTATGGGCGCCATTCGATTCCTTTTCTTGGCAATTCTTAGCCCTGCCATCTCATGTTCCCATACCTTGTCAGTGTTCTCTCTATTACTCTTAAGATATGGCTGGGAAGATTATCTAAGTCCTCAGTAAATCACTGTTATACCTGCTTCTTATTTTAGTTCCTACACAGTATACTTTCAATTTAGTGTAAGGTGAGGACTTCCAATGAACATATTTTCTGAGCCAAAATTTGTATATTCTTGTAATATTTCCCTTTATTGTTCTAATTTCTTATTGCCACTGCTATTTGATAAGCCCTGAGGAAAAGGGAGTGATAACTGGAAAATGTTTCAGATGAAATTCCTGATACCAAATCCTCATGGAAAATGGTGAAAATTTGATCACTTAGGCGTGAAGGATTTCGTGATATTATTCAGCTCATTCTCTATGCCCCCAGTACAGCCACATTTATTCATTCATCCAATATTAAGTACATAAACATGTAAACTTTCTCTTTACTAGGGTCTTGGTGCTAGGGATATAGAAATGGACAAGATAGACAAGGCCATCCATTCTACCACATATTGCATCTAAAGAACCTGGTAGCTAATATAATGACTGATTATTAAATTCTCCCTTCAAACTCTTCAGGGTTTTTCTGAGAGCAGTTTTCATGGTCTACTGAGAGGCTTATATTTGAGCTCAGATGAATAGAGTATGAGATAGTGAGCTTTCAGTTGACGCTAGTCATGCTGTCATTTCTCCTATGCCCAAGATAAATCACAACCCTAAGGCACATCTGTAAGAGATCAAATAGCATTATTGTGCATTTAAAGAAAGACAGAGGACCACATTGGCTTATTGCAGACAGCTCAGGTTTTAACCAATGGAAATTTGCTGAATTGCTTTAAGAATAAATTACACTTCTCCCTTATAAGATTGTTATTGAAAATAAATGTTCCTATAGCAAAGTTATTTGAACTTTACAGGACTCAAATTTATCATCTTAAAATGAATACTTTTACCTATTCCTCTAAATGTTACCTAAATTTTAATACTGATACCACTATTCTCTGGGCTTTGCTGTTTTCTATAACTGGAGGTACAAAATTCTGACTGACTTGTCACTTCACCTTGAGAGATGTTTACTCCTTATTCTCTGTTGAGATATGTCAGAAACATGAGATGAGGCTATTTACAACTTTTATAAATTTGATCAAAGTTAGGGATGTTCAAATATATTTCTGGTGTAAAAACAACATGAAAACTAAATTTAGGCAATTTATAATTAGGTCTTCTTCCCAATTAAAATAAATATTAATGCTTCTTATAGGTGTTCACCATTTAATAATTATTAAAGTAATTGCTTTAATGGCATAATTTTTTCTATTTTGTGCATCACCATAAAATAATTATAATCAAGTTGTGATAGTGCCCAAGCTACTATGTGAAAGATGGAAGTAACTCCCTGTTCCACTGCACGCAAAAGCCAACAATATTATCGTATATAATACATGGTAAAGCAGTATTTTTTATTCTGACAAATAAAGCATACCATTCCTTTCTCCAAGTCAGGCAGAGATGAACCTCATCTCATCTTTACTAAACACATTCACAGTTTCTCCTGATTCAATACGAAGCGCACATGAATTTACTTGAGATCCGAGGAAATCTTTCCAATATTACAAAAGCATACTAGAGTTCCCCTTCACCATCTGTCACCAGCATCTTCAGCCCCTTTTAGGGGACATCAAAGATCTTCCACAAGGCACTTCGTCTAAGATTGTCAACCCTGAGCAGAGTCCTGGATACTTCAGTTTCCTTCTTTCATCAAGACACACTTGCCCTGCATTTCACTCCCCTAAGCCCCGCTCTCTGATTACAGGCAGCTAGACAGTCTGACGAATTCCCTTGAATGATGGAATTTTCTTCCTCAGAATGCTATTTAAGTTAATGGTTCAGACCATTAACTTGGGTCACCCTTTTTGAGACCCTCAATTGACATCAACTCAAGGGACCCTTTTTGTGACTTTCAATTGACACCAAGTAGTCTAGATTTTCCCTGTCTGGAAAAATAAGAGTGGAAGTGAAGGACAGGAGCCCTGTGAGGCAGATAGACCTGAATTCAGCTAATGACACCGATATTTCTCTCAGCTTTTGGAAGGTGGGAGAGTTATTCGAGCATTCGAAACTTAGTTTTCTGAGCTTTGAAATGAGAACAGTGTTACCTATTCCTTAGCATTGTTGCTTGAGTTATATAAAACTATATACTTTGAAGGTGTCCTGATCACTTATAGTTCTCACTGTTTAAACATCCTTTCCTCCTAGATGTGAACTCCGTAAGGTTCTTTTTACTTTTGTCACCAAAGGCCTATCTTATAACTATTTATTCATAAGGTGGCCAGCGTTTGGCCGACAATTAAAGAATTTTATTTTGGTGAATGAAGAAGCTGAGGCAAAATGAATATAGAGTGTTTATTTGGGCTAAGGTTGAGGACAGCTGTCCTGGACACACTTCCAAGTTGCCTTGGAGAGTGCTCTGGGAGAATCAAGAAAAGGCTCAAGATTTTTATTTTATTTTTTTAAAAAATCTGAGGAATCAGAAAAGTGATTACAAAAGTTGTTTGTCAGAAATTCTCACTGATTTACAGAAATAACATCGATTATTTATTGGATATGTATTGTTGAACTACAGGGCCACATACAGTTGAGCCACATAGCAGGTGGCTTTGAGGTGAGGCACATATAGTTGAGCCTGCTATGTTGAGCCACACAGCAGGTGGCTTTGAGGTGATCATTTAGCTCAAGGTGGGAGTGAGACATGGCTGCTGTTTCATTCCAGTGTCTCTTTGGACCTGATAATTTAAAGGGGCTTGCATTCTTCAGTTATAATTTTCTTTTCTTTTTCACTTTCAACCAGTGTACATGTTCCTTGAAATAGGTAGATTTAAATCTTAATTTGAATATTTATTTTTTATTTTACTTTTGAAATGGAGTCTCACTCTGTCGCCCAGGCTGAAGTGCAGTGGCACAATCTCAGCTCACTGCAAGCTCCACCTCCTGGGTTCACGCCATACTCCTACCTCAGCCTCCTGAGTAGCCAGGACTACAGGCGCCCGCCACCACGTCTGGCTAATTTTTTGTATTTTTACTAAAGACGAGGTTTAACCATGTTAGCCAGGACAGCCTTGATTTCCTGACCTTGTGATCCACCCGCCTCGGCCTTCCAAAGTGCTGAGATTACAGGCCTGAGCCACTGCGCCCAGCCTGAATATTTATTTCTATAAAACAGAACTGCTCACTTAAAATTATTAACTGTTTTTCCAAAAAGGAACATTTCTTTTTCCAAGCTACAGATCTCTCAGGCCTGTTAAGTTCAGAAACTAGACGTGATCATTATTATTTTGAGAGCTGAAAAGAAAGTGGCACTCCCATTGCTTTTGCTGAGTAGAAAGGCATTTCAGAATTTAAAATATTGTTGTCTATCTTTCATCGGATTATTTTCCTGTTAAGTGTCAGGGTTCTTTGGAGTCCTTTTTATTGAGATTCTTGTATCATCCTTGTTGTTTGTCACAAAATAATCTGTGACCATAATTGCTTAGATGGTTAGTAAATTCAATTTCACTTCTTACCAGTTTTCATCTTACCAGTAGAATCTGGCAGGCCTGAGCATCCACTTGCTCTTCATTCATGTCTGCCATGGATTTATTCAGTGATGCCCAATCACATTTGACAGACTGGAGTTCTGTTTTTTTGAATGTCTTTCTCGTGGTTTGATTTATTTATGCCTGGATATATAGGTTCTTTCTCACTTCACAGATGACTCATTAAAGAAAAAAATATTCTAGAGTTCTTCCTAGAAATTAGAATCATTTTCCTCTAGACAGATATTTTTCAATATTTTTTTTCAGTATTTTGCAAATTCAAAATTGTGTGGCCTTTATTCAACTGTATAATGAATATTTGAAAAGAAGACAACATTTTATTCATTGCTTTAAACCTCTTCAGAACATATTATTATGCTTTGAGCTTAATCAATATTTTTCAATAACTGTTGACATATTCTACAATTTTTAAAATAAGCCTTTTCAAAGGACTCATAGCTGATAAACTATATATATATATATTTTTTTTGAGACGGAGTCTCGCTCTTTTGCCCAGTCTGGAGTGCAGTGGTGCGATCTCGGCTCACTGCAAGCTCCGCCTCCCGGGTTTACGCCATTCTCCTGCCTCAGCCTCCCGAGGAGTAGCTGGGACTACAGGCTCCCGCCACCTCGCCCGGCTAGTGTTTTTGTATTTTTTAGTAGAGACGGGGTTTCACCGTGTTAGCCAGGATGGTCTCGATCTTCTAACCTCGTGATCCGCCCGTCTCGGCCTCCCAAAGTGCTGCGATTACAGGCTTGAGCCACCGCGCCCAGCATATAATTTGATTTTTAACAGCCTTACTGAGCTATACTTTGTATGCTATAAAGTTTACTTCTTTAAAGTGTAATTTAATGTTTACTATACTTCCAAAATTGGGCAATTATCAACATAATCTAATTTTAGAACCTCTAACCTAGTTTCCACTCACAGAAAGCCTGTACTCATTAGCTATCAGTACCATTTTCCTCCCCAGTTATGCCTCTGATCCCTTCCCCCAATAAGCCCTAGGCAATTGCTAATCTACTTTCTGTCTCTGTATATTTGCTTATTCTGAACATTTCGCATCAATAGTATCAAACAATAGGTGATCTTTTGTGACTAGCTTCTTTCACTTTGATACTGTCTCCAATGTTATCCATGTAATAGCGTGTATTGGCACTTCATTTTTAGTATAAAATAATATTTCATTATTTGGATATAGCAGATTTTATTTAGCCATTCATCAGTTGATATTTTGGTTGTTACCACTTTCTGGCTATTAAGAATCACACTTGTACGAGCATGCATGAACAAGATTTTATGTGAATATATGTTTGCATTTCTATTTGGTAGATAGAAAATTTACCACTTTGTAGCTGTTCACAAAGTTGCTACCACTTTTGACTATAAAGAATAATACATATATAAGCATGTATGTACAAGTTTTTTGTGTGGATGGATGTTTGCATTTCTCTCTGGTATATGCCTAAGAGTGAAATTGTTGGGTCACACTGGGCCTTCTATTCCAAGCAAGATTATCTATAATGAGATAGAAACATCTTTTAAATTATCAGTTTCCTTTGCGATATAAAAATATATTATTTTGTGACCAGATCACATACAGAATAGATAAACTTTGCATATCTTTTAAACATTTTATGATTGTATTATATTGTGCAACTTTTCTAAAGGCCTATTCCTGAGACTGTGTTTTTAAAAGCACAAAGCTAGGACTTTGTAATCAATAGCATTTTTTTTTTTTTTACAGAAAAGTAAAATATATGCACAGATATTAAAAAAAGAGAATTGAATCCATGGAGTACTCAACAATTAATTAGCATGGCAGCACAAGTTAATTTGGTTGTGTATCTTCAAAGAGTTGAAATTAATTTATGTAACTGAATATGTATTATGGTTGTGTTTCTGTTTTGTTATGTTAAATACGTTTCAAATAATGAAAATCAAACCATAATATTTGAAGTCCTAACAATCAGTGGAATATGGTTTGGAAACCAACAATTCACTATAAGCAGGCCAGTTTCACCCTGTACACTGACTTCCCTGTATAATTAATGGAAGGAAAGCAGTCCACACTGTGCAAGATACAACTCCATTTACATGTGTAACAGGTAACTTTCCTAGATTAACCTTGTCCTCACTAATGCAACAGCATGTACTATTTCTTATCTTTCTTTGCATTATGCACCCATATCAATAAAACACATAGGTCATAATCGATATTTAACTCAAATATATATATATCTCATGTTGTTTTATTTTTAAATAGATTGGAAACAACACAAATTTAAAAGCAAAACAGATCTAGTGAAAATTGTCTCATGTTCTTAAGTACAGGGCATATTCTTATACTGATGTAACTGAGAGAAAGAGACAGATGTATCACTGTTTGGAACCTACAGGAATTTGTTTGAGCCTGAAAATTTCTGCAATAACTGTTTTGTAATTCTATTAGATTGTTGATAATTATTTTAGGAAAAAAAGTACATTTACATTTATAAAACAGAACTGTATTTGCTGTGATAAATCACAATCTTTTAAAATTTACTTTAGTGTTGCTAGAAAAACTTATTTCCATAAATCAATATTTCTTACAATATTATACTTCTGAGGGTTCAAAAGAACAATTTCTGTCTTCTTCCTTCCATAGGTCTGTGCCTTACTCAAATTTAAGAAAAAAATTTACCTGCCATATTTATATAAACTGTATGTCTAAATGCTGTTGTAACTAGAGATAAAACCCTGTTAAGGCTGTTAACTATACATTTTTTATACCTCAGAGCTTTACAATAGTCAGTCATAGCCAAGAAAGTCTGGGTTTCAATTGGGAGAAATATTTTTATGAGAATTTGAAGGGAGAGAAATGAGTATTTCAGCTCCTAAATAGAAACCATGTATAAAGCCCAGAGAAACAAGGAAACAGAGAAGATGGAGGAGGGGGGCCAATAAATAATGTATCTTACCTGAGTATCATGAAAATAGAGAACAGACAATATGAGATTAGAGAAGGAGGATGCCCGAGGTGGAGATGCATTATCTTTAGCTCCATTTTAAATTTTACTCTCATAACAATCATATACTTAGACCAAGCTGTAATCATATCTATTTACATTTGTCTAGTGCAATTTGCTTTTTTTAATCACATAAAACTTTGCCAGTGTTCATTTTGTCTAAAACTGTGCTAGAAAATCTTTCAGACTATATTATGCCAAATAAATTACCTAATAAGTGCCATGAATGTTCATTTTTATAAAATGCAGTTCTTAATGTAAATGCAACATGTCCTCTTTAAAGGAGACCGTATTCGGAGTATTTGGGAATTTTTGAGCATTGAAAGAAGCAGGGGAGAAAATGAGAGGATTCAAATAATCTTTTCACACTTGGAAATAATACTAAATGATTAAAATGACATTTAGAATTTTAAATTAGGTGAAGAAATTCAGACTTCAGGTTGTCATTTCACATTAGATGTTGTGTTACTTTTCCTTAACAATCAGAAAGAATCTACCTGATTGGGCGACACTGAGAATTCATGAGGGCAGTTGACTTTCATTATAAAAGGAAGTCAAGGTTCTCAGACCAGTATTTTCTCCAAAGCTGCATTTATGTCTCTGTAACTGACATACATGCATGTCATGTTCCTGTTTGCTCTCAGATCTATGTCTGTTTTTTTTACTCCGCTCTGCTCTTATCTCAAGGAGTTGAAACCTGCCAATTACGTTGTCTGGGCTTCAATGCCCACCTGCTTCCAGTTAGTTCTGGTCAATAGGAGGCACTCAAGTGAGACTGGGAGCAAAAGGAGAGGGAGAGTAAATCTATTTGCTCCCTCTTCTTTGGTTCCATGTGGCTATTGCTGGCAGTGGCTTTAAATCCTCTGGGTTGCAGATCTCGCCAGGTGGTCTGTCCTTCCTGATTGCAGATCCAGCCTGGTGAGGCAGCCACCAAACCCTCAGGTGTCTTCTTCCTCCATGTGGCCCTTGCTGCTGAACTATGGCCCTGTTAACTCCTTTCCTTCTCCCCAGACTCAGATTTGGTAAGGGCTGACTGTGAGTGTTCACTTTGAGTTGCGTTATCATCTTCTAACATTACTCCTCTGTAATGAGTTCCTCGTGTTAAGTCCCCTCTGTTGAAATATATGACACAGATTCATTTTTATGACTGGAAGGCAACAGATAAAATGTAGTTTAATGTGATAGTTAAGCTTTATGTTATTTTGCTATTTAAAGCCATGATGGTAACAATGATTACTTTGTCTTCCCCACTATTATTTTTCTCATACACATTCCATTAAAACTAAAATGCACTCAGAAAATACAATGACATCAGATTTTTTTTACTTCTGAACTGTTTTTATTATACCTCAATGTGCACATCATTGGTTATTTAAATAATATATTCTCTTTAACAGGATATCAAATATGGTAGGCAGATCAATTTGCATTTAATATAGCCTTATGCTAAGAATTATGCCTGCTTATGTTGTGGCTGGTTTTTACATTTCAAAAACAGATGAAGTACAGAATTAAATGTGATGGAAATGTTGAAATAATTCTGCTTTGAGATTCTGTGTTTTGTGACCATATCAAAGCCTTAAAATTACTAACTTTCAAGTCTGTGATTTCAAACTATATTGTACTACACAGTTGTGATGTATGTCATATAATTTTTCACTTAAAATGGTTAAGTATTAAAGTTGGAAAATTAGTTGTTTATAAATACATTATAACATTTCAGCATTATTATTAGAATAATATCTTAAACATTTGTGTTTCAAAAAGATTTTTCTCTTTAGTGGGAGCTAAGCAGGTATGTTTAAAGGGAGGTGCAAGCAAGTGTGCAATGAGCACCCTAGTTAGATTACCTTTGTTATATTTATTTACATTCATGTAAATACAAGTAGCTAAATACATTCAGCTATTCATGAATAGTTCTTTGTTAAATCACAGCAAATAACCCATCAAATATATGCATCATCTCATCTCCTACAACTCTACTGCTTGCTAAGTAAACTACAGTTTCCCATCTTCTGTGCTTTTTGAACATATCAAGCTTATGCTTTCTGCAGAGAAGGCTTTGCCGTGATTACTACACTTCCCTCTGCCTGTATGTCTTTGCAAGATGGGTTCCAACTTCTGATGCCGAGCTCAGTTCTTATCTCACAGAGGCCCTCTTCATCAGTCAATCTGAATTCAATTCCCATCTCGTCCCACTCTATTCACTTTCTTATCAAATTTTCTTGTTCATTTTCTCTCTGTCTCACAGATTTCTGAAATTATTTATCGGAAATTTTTATTTTTTAATTATTTTCTGCCTCTGGGATGCACATTTCATGAGAAGGGGAATATCATTTGTCTTGTTCATTGTTGGGGAGCCAGCTGCTTAAATACTACCTGGAATATAGTGGGCAATGAAAACAAACATTGTTGAATGAATGTAACCTATGATTTAGCATCACACTGAGCTGGGAGGTGGAACTCTACTGCCCAGGTGGGGCTCGGGCACTAGACCAAATTAAAGACTAACAAAAACAAGTCCAGGGCAGAAGCGCCTCCCCATTAGACATGTGCTATGTCAGTTTACTGTTGCCAGGGCAATCCCTGAAAATTACTGCCCCTTTCTATGCCAACAACCTGACAACCAGGAAGTTACCACTCTCATTCTAGAAAATTTTGCATAAACCACCCTTTAATTTGAAAATAATTAAAAGTGGGTATAAATATGAGTGCAGCACTGCTTCTGAGAGGCAGTTCTGTGAAAACTGCATAGAGGGGAGCCTCCTTTCTCAAGGAGGTGCTGCTGTCCACCGCTGCTTCAATAAAATTTGCTATTTAACATCAGTGGCTCACTTTAGAATTCTTTCATGGGCGAAGCCAAGAACCCTCCAGGACTAAGCCTTGATTTTTGGAGCTTGCCTGTCCTGCATTCATATGAGTATCAATAAGACAAATTCTATAAGTTATGAGTTTTCTTTTTTCTTTTTTTTTTAAGATGGAGACTCACTCTGTCACCAGGCTGGAGTATAGTGTTGCCATCTGGGCTCACTGCAACCTCCGCCTCCCGGGTTTAAGCGATTCTCCTGCCTCAGCCTCCTGAGTAGCTGGGATTACAGGCGCATGCCATTGCCCCCAGCTAATTTTTGTATTTTTAGTAGAGACAGGGTTTCACTATGCTGGCCAGACTGGTCACAAACTCTTGACCTCAAGCGATCCAAGTTTTCTTAACTGTGTGCCACAGCTAAAAACTAAACTTGTGAAATACTGTCTATCATATTATACAAATAAGAACCTCTGAGTTTCAGAAAATTTTAAGATGGTTGCTAAACATCACCCGACTATGTGTTGGGTGGTAGACTCAGGATCAGGACACAAAGGTCTCCGTATAAGTAGTTCCATAATCCTACCTATTATATGACATCTGTTTTAAGTGTAAAACACATTAACATTAGATTATAAATATAAACCAAAGAGACATTCCATCAATATATTACAATATAGGCATATGATATATAAACATATAATTCATAACTGTTGTATGCTAATCCTACTAAATAGGTAGATAAAATATTGTTTTTGTATTAAGAACTGAGAAAGGCTCTCATCATGAATGAGAAGATGCCCATTTGTTGTGGAAAGATCATTTTAAAAAGTTTCAGCTGGTGCATTTTTTCCTATGTTTATATTTCTCTAGGTCAAGCAGAGACTTTCAAATGGTGACATTATTCATTCTTTCCAAAGTAGCTCCTAAACCTCCTAAATACACTTGAAAGAAGTGATTGTATTCTGACCGTCAGGAGAAAAGGAACCTCTTGAGTCTCATGTTTTTGCTTTTCACTTATTTCTGTCTAAGAGGAATGTGTCAAAGTAGGTATCATATGGTGGAGAGATAGTTATTTAATGATAGACTAATGATATGTATAAATAAGGTGGAAGGAAATAGATATTTCACTTTAGGGATTGATTTTAATTAAAAGGAATTCACTTCCTTTTCACATTCTCCAACTACCTCTTTTACTTCAATAGCATGTGTAGGGCAGACATCCAATAAATTTTTTTAGAGTAGAAATTAAAATAAAAATTAGGGTGCTTTTAGACATTATGGAAAGAAGGAAACTATTAAAAGCAAATCACAATACAGGGCACCAAAGGGAACTACTATATTTGCACTTTTGGCCTTTGCAGAATCATCTGTCCAGACTGTTTAATCAATCTTATGACCACAGAATCTACTCAGACAAAAACAGCCATCTCCAGATATGTCCCAATGTCCTAGAAAGCTCCATCTGGACCCTGGGGAATTTTCTACTCTATTTTCACCTCTTGTCCCACCCCTAATATCCAATAAATCATGAAATGGATCATCAGTCCTAATACTCTCCATTCCCCTGCCCTCCATTTACCCAGGTTGCCACCATCTCTCCTCTGAACTTCTGCACACATGTTCTGGTTCCTACACTTCCAAATTTATGTTGCAATTCTTTTCCACAGTGGCTAGATGACTGTTTCTATATAAATCAATTTATATCACTCCCCTGTATAATACCCTGCAGCCACATTTCATTGCATTTGGATAGTCCCAGGCTGTGAGTTATCTCAGTGCCACTCTCCTCTCATCTAGCCCTGCATGGCATCTTATTTATCAGGCTTCTGCATTCTTTTATTACCCTGAATTTTCTAAATACCTACATGGAATTTAGGGTATTTATACCTTTTCTTGGTATTCAGTAGGCTAATACTTTCCTGGTTTCAGATTTAATGTTAGCTCATGATTGAGACATTCCCTGAATTTTATTTAAAATTCTTTTATTCTTTTATGAATATATTTTTATATTACTTCATAAAAGCTAACACATTTTTAAATTATATAAGAGTGTGTGTGTGTGTGTGTGTGTGTGTGTGTCTGTGTGTGTTTTGTTTGTTGGCCTCATTAACTAGGTTTTCAGTTCCAGGATCCTTTCAGTTTTGGTACACAACACAGATCCCAGTGTTAGCATATGTTAGGTTCTCAATCAGTTTAGGATTAAGTTGTTGAATTGATTATTACAGAGATACTGTGGCAAAAATCAATTAGTCACTCATTTATATAACCAACACATTATTTATTAAGCATTTGCTTATGCTAGAAAATTTATATAAGCATGTATAATGCAAGTCCTTTAGACAGTGACTCTCAAATTATACTTCCTCCTGGAGATTTTCACATGTGCCTACAGAAGGGGGCCTCTTATTCTCCTTCAACCTGAGGATCTAAAAATGAGATTTAAAAAGCTTAAAAAGTATACTTTAGAGGTGAATATTGATCATATCATTAAGTAAATATTTCAATATCCTGTTTTGATCAGCTTCGACACTTAGCATTTACTCAATTACCAATCACTCAATTTTCAAGAATTTGAAAAAAATCATAATATTAACCTTTAAAGTATGTTTTACATGGCTACCTCATAGGAACTTAAGAAAATTAAAGACAGGGAGAGTTGTCTAACTTTTACTCTGTACAAAGATGCAAGATCCAAAATTAGCATTAATTATATTAATAAAATGATTGTTATTTGAGACACTCCTGCTATTATGTGTCAGTAAAAATAGCTACAGCTAACCACCATATTTGTGAAATAACGTTTACTTGTTGAGAATATTCATTCAATCCCTCTTTTAGTCTTACATAAATAAAATCTACTAATATGCATATATAGCAGCACATACTTGGAAAGTAGATTACCAGTTTGAGAACATTGCATTCCAAATATAAATAATTTGGAAACAATTTCATTTCCAGATATGAACAATTATTTATACACATAATAAATACGACACAATATATGGGAGGAAAAAAATGTCTTTGAAAATTAACTTTCTCTTAAAATCAATGAGTTTTTTAGAACAGGGGTCCCCAACTCCCAGGCCATGGACCAGTGCCCCTCCATGGCCTGTTAGGAACCTAGCCACATAGCAGGAAGTAACCAGCCAGCATTACTGCCTGAGCTCCGCCTCCAGTAAGACCAGTGGCATTAGATTCTTACATGAATGCAAACCTCATTGTGATCTGCGCATACTAGGGATCTAGATTGTGTGCTCCTTATGATAATCTAATGAATTCCTGATGATCTGAGGTGGAACAGTTTCATCCCAAAACCATCTCCTTCCTCCCTTTCCTTCTGCCAGTGGAAAATTGTCTTCCACAAAAGCTATCCTTGATGCCAAAAAATTGGGGACTGCTGAATTAGAAGACATTGGCCTTAATATCCACATTTTGAGTATGTAAGTTTGATAACACCAAAAGGTAAAACTAACTTCTTTTGTGCAACAAGAAAAAAAAAAAACAAGAAAAGGTTGATTTTCAATGACCCAAATAGATCTCCAAGTAGAAATGTTCTATATCAAAATTCACAGAAGGATGGAATTCTATTTTTGGACTGTAATGTGAAATGCTGTGTAATTCTAAGTTAATATAAAAAAAAATAGGAGTTCTACACATGGACACAGGAAGGGGAACATCACATACTGGGATCTGTTGGGGGGTGGGGGACAAAGGGAGGGACAGCATTAGTATAAATACCTAACGCATGCAGAGCTTAAATCCTAGCTGACAGGTTGATAGGTGCAGCAAACCCCCGTGGCACATGTATACCTACATAACAAACCTGCATGTTTCGCACATGTATCCTAGAACTTAAAGTAAAATAAACAAAAACCAACCAAACAAACAAAAATAGGAGTTCTAAAAGTGTAATTAAGCTTTCATTGCAACTTCTTTTCAAATGGAACACTGGTAGCTGAGAGAAAAGTTTAAAAAGTAGAAATGTTTAGTTTGTTAGTTTAAACAATGGTGACAAATTTTCTTCAACTTTTTCTTTTAAAAAAATTTCAATAGCAGCTTTTAAAACAAGATTCAGAAAGTTCTTGTGCTCTTTGAAACAATTACAATTCCAGATAAAAACATTTTAAAAAGCTAAAGAACATTTAGATAGTAAACAACTCTACTATGAAATTAAAATAATACCATTATGGCACCAACCAATGTGTTTTGTTTCTGCTATTCATCAGATTAATTTTTCAAATTAGAAATAATTTTAATTAATATTTATAAGACCATAGCATATTCTCTCCTTAGAAACAGCCCTACAACTCTTACATAGAATGAAGAGACTAAGTCATTCTATTTGTGCTCTTAACAAAAACAAAAAACGTAGAAGTTTTTGAATAAACATTGGTATAGAAACCATTATTTTTAACCATTAGATATATAAAACATATTAGTGTTCTGTTACTTATGGAAATTCTTAAGGTCATGTCTACTTCAATTTAGAAAAATCTTGGTTCATTACGCATAATGCCTAATTATGCTGAAACCAATATCAAGTTTATAATGACATTACCGAGGGAAGATTGAGAATGCGATACTTCACTTGCTGCCTACACCATATAAAGTTCAACCTGACATAGAATAATTATATACTTCCATAGTACCTCCCCAAAACTCTAGGCTTTCTAAGGGTATGAGCCATATTTATTACTGTAAAGCATCATATACCCACCACCTAATAAAAGGTCTAGCACATAATTTAAACCTCATTAAATATTTGTTTCTTGTGTAAATACTATTTTAATATTAGTATTCTGTATTCCCATGATTATATATAAAGACATTCAATATTAGTCATCAATAAAACTCACTGACATGTTTCACTGAATTCATGACACTTAAAAATGGGTTCTTTTTCCAGTACAGTAAAAAGCACTTCCAAACATTCCTATTTGATGGAAGGGAAGGAGAATCAGCAAGTATTTCAATCTTAAATGAACTCTGAAGAAATGCTGAAGGAGGCTGACAGGAAAGAGGTAAGCAGCTGGGAAGAGAATACCGAGTAAGAATACACTGCTCTCTTCTTAAATGCAAGGGTGTGCATCTCTTGTTCACAATAATATGACCATCCTTCCCACAAAGCCAGTGTTGACCTTAAAATTGCCATTCAAAGATCAATTTGCAGAAAAGGACATTATGTGTCATATGGTATTACCAAACTCTAATTGACAATGAGAAATAGTAATGTAAAGATAACTATAGACTTCAGTCTCATAGACCTGATAAATGCAAACCTTAACTCTATGATATTGAGAAAAGAAGCCTCAGTTTCCTCTTCTGGAAAAATCAAACAATATTTTAGACCCTAAGGTATTTCTGTAAGGGTTACAGAAAATATGTGTAAAGCATTTAGTAGACTGTGACACATAGTTTGCATCCAACCTACAGCAACTATTATTGTTTCCCTTTAGATCACTGGGTATGTGTACATGTGAATGTCTAGTTCATATGAATGGAATTATGTGGTGAAATATTCAAATGAATTGCATTTCCAATTAAAATAGATAATCTCAGCATAAATGCTGCCAGGCCTTGCCTTTTGCAGCTGTTCTGTTTAAATAATTCCCCAGTCATCAGGTAAAAACACATACTCTGCATTAACTTTGAGGAACTGCACAACAGTGAGCATGTTAATTAGTAATCTAACCTTTTACTCTGCTTCATTTTCTTGAGCTATTCATTTTAATAAGAAATTACAGCCAACCATGGTGGAAATCTCTCACAAGGGCTAATAATGTATACAATATGCACAATATGCATATAAAAATGTTCACTAATAATGCACACGTGACAAGGTATCAAAATAGCAGTAACTATAAGGATGGCATAACTTTAGTTAAAATAGTTGAACTTGAAGAGTATTTGACATTCTGAAACTTGATAGATATGGATACAAATAACAAATATTTGTCTGGTATGAATTATTATCAATGCAAGTAGCATTTAAATAAGTGTGCATTATGGGAGAAAAGTAAAATCATAACAAATAACTAGCATTCATAATTTGTATATTAAGGTTTTGCTATGAAGGACAAGAGTTAGATTTTGCTCTGAAATTTTAAGATAAAAATTTTAAGAATTGTCATGCTTTGATAAAGATCAATGCATTAAAAAAATTGACCAAGTTCACATCATTAAGTTTAAACTTTAGCATTCTTATCTATATATTTTCTGTAAATCAAAAGGTAGCATGAGATAGTATCACTGACTAGAGCAGCACAGTAAGACAAAAAATATACTTTTATGATATTACTTTGACAATCTCTTAGGTAATGTTATAATTGTTCAATCAACAAAGGGTACAGATTATTCTAAGGAAGTTCAGGACACACTTTGCATAAGCAAGATTAGCTCACCTTTCATACCTCAATGATACCCTTACTTTTTAAGCTTAATTATTTATATTTAGTTCTCTATCCACTAAGTTCAAATTTTTTGTTGCTTTTTTCTCTTTCTTCTATCTTTGCAAAGAAAGAGCTCTTTCCCCTTTTCTTTTAGGATTTCTATCATAAGTGGATTGTCCTAATGGATTCCCTTAAGTGCAATAATCTTATACAAGCTAAATGGATGCTTCAGGATTACATATTAAAACTTGTTGCATCTCTAAAGGTCATTATATCACAACTTCAGTAGTTTTTGAAATATATGCTGATAATGTTTAGATCTTAGATTTCACTGTCTTGAAAATGCTCAACATTTTAAAAATAAAGCACATTTTACCTCTTTGCCTATTTCCTTTTCTCAAGAGCACTAAAATCTCATTTTCTTTGTCTATGCCTGTTTGTCATCTGTCATCCTATAAAACTACACCCACATTCTAACCAAGAGTCTGTTTTACAAACCCATTCATACATATATGGTTTAGAAAAAACATAAATCCTAGGAGAACAGAGTCTTTTTTTGATTTGGTTTGCTCTCTGATATATCCAGTCATCTAGAACTTTGTAAGTTTACAATAAAAGCATGTTAAATAAACTCATCACCTACTTTTCTGCAAGACTGCTTCCTTCTCCTGTTGTTCTTTAGATTATTAATTTAGACTGTTTCCCAAAATACCCCATGAAAATAAAAAACATTATTTGAATTTATACCTTTCACAACAGTTGAGATCCACGTTAGTTTTAACATCACATAAATGTATACAGTCTTAGCTATATAATGTGACTTGCACATGAATTTTAAGAGATTAGAAAACAAAAGGCAAAAAATAACATAACACAGAAATGAACAAACACACACACACACACACACACGCATACACACAGAGAGACATCCTTTAAACCAAAAATTGATTTGACATTCCTAATCAGTTGTCAGCTGTTTATCTAGATGTTATTTAATTTAGATATATTATATACATATGACACTATGGTCCTGATGCTCTTAAATTGGTGTTTCTTCCACTGAGTATGCGTAAGAACTCCCTGGAGAGTACAAGTTAAATTCCTAGGTCCCCATCCTCAGAAATTTTGATTCTGTAAATCTCAGGATGGGTCTGAGGGATTTTAAGTGTTATGCTTGGAACCTGCTTGAGATAAATTTAGCCAAATTAAAAGACCATCATTTAATTAAACTTATAAATCTCCTCAAAAGTATTAACAAGTCATGGAATTTAAAAATAGTTTAAGGATAGCTGAGAAAATGTGTGATATGTCACCTCCAACCAATGCTATAACCACAAGCACAAAATGTAATTAATCTTTTATAATAGCATAACAATAAGCTTGGCCAATCATGATTCAAGTATGTGATACCTTTAGGCTCTTTTTGGAAATGGGGAAAATGGCTTGTAGTTAGTACATGAAGAGACAGGTAAACAAAGCCGTATGTTACTATTTGAAACATTTAATAACAATTATTACCATAAAACACCATGAAATTGTGATCATAAATTCAGAATTGGAAGTTTTAATGTGACTGGTAACCTACTTTGAAATTATTGTTGCTAGAAATGCTGATTAGATACTTAAAATTATGAATGCACTTCAAGGAAATCACTTTTATTCATTTCTTAGCTCATTTAATAATATTTTGGAAAATTGTGCTTAATGAGATGCTTGAAGATTTTACAAAATTATCCTGCTACTTATATCTTTCTTTTATTAATGGGAGAGTGTTTTTACAAACGCCTGAGGTAAAACTGTTCTATAATTTCAGTGAGTTTCAAAGAAATACCCCTTGATTCATTGGGTCCCTTGCCATGAATGAAAAACAGAACATTAAATAATGCTTCAAAAGTGTTCATGATTCATTTAAATATAAATACATGTTTCAAATAAGTTCCAAAATTGCATTATAATGTATTATCCAAATTAATAAAAAATTGTCACAACAGAATATGAGTGCTTTCAGAAATAAACACAAATGTATTACGCTTTTTCTCACTGCAAAAATTGTATGAAGAAAAGACCCAGAAATAAGTTTGAGCCAATGAGTTAACGCTATTACAAAAGGGGAATTAGTGTGAATGATGAATGCATATTTTAACAAAAAATCAAATTGCCATAGGTCCTGAAAATATCAGAGATGAAATAAAACATTAAGTCAGAAAAACATGCATGTCATCATGGAAATCATATCATTCTACTAAACAAGAACATTACTGTAAGTAAAACAGTTGACATCTTTCACAGGATTTTAGTTCCTTTGAATCAGATCTAGGCTTAACACTTTTAAGTAACTCCTTAATAAAAAAAAAGTGAATTTATTAAAGCTATATTTTGTTCATTTAGGTATTTCCTTGGAATAACAGTTAAGAATATATCTTGAGATTTCAAACGATTCAGATGCACCACCTCAAGTCTTTGACAGCAATGAAAGTGTGCATGAAATTGGCTCACACTGCATATTACACATTTTCAGTGGATTGAATACACATAACTTGACCAGTGTGGCTAAAAGACTTGGAACTGCCCTGGTTAACAAAACCTTATCTTTCTCTGACCTCCTTTAATATAAGAAAACTTAAATCATTTCTCTATAATACTGCACACATGCTTATTTATTGTATGGCTTCCAAAGGGCCATTTAATTTTATCACCAGAAATGGCCTGTAAGTGAGGGCAATGTATTTTAATATTCAAATGATACTTGGGGAGATTCCATAGCATGTCTAGAGAGTAAAAATAAGTAGAGGTGCTAGCTTTAGACCAGATCTTCCAATAAAATGCACATGTATGCACACACACGCTTTTATATCAGCATGAGGAAATGCATTCTTGCCAGAAGGCCTCCTTTAAGACAGACATTTCCTAAAAGAAGTAACATACGTAGTAACTGAGTTACAGATGAATGTAATAAGAACGAGCAGCTGTTGTCCTGTAGAGAAAAACTATACAGTATTCAGACTATTTAATGTTCTATGTCAATGTAGAAATTCTATATTTTTAATAAATGATCTCATTATATTAGGAGTATAAGCAAGATAATAGTAAAGAACTGAAAGACTATTCAAAATTATTTGGAGCCTACAACTGCACCCATGAAAGCTGCCTTCACAGAGGGTTTGAATTCAATTAGTAGAGTGAAGGCCCCAGATGCCTCGGACAGAGAAATATTGAGAAAAGAATAGGGCATGAAAGTAAAATTTCACTTGTTTTACAATGTTACTCAGGGTATGGGTCAATACTGGTAAATTTTAAATGGATAATAACGATCTCATTACTAGGATTCAGAAATAAAATTCTGTGTTTTATGTTATAAAAGAAATAGTTTACTGTAGGAAAAGTGTGGCAGCACATCTGGCCACTCTGCTAGCTTGCAGGCCTTACTAATGTCATTTAGTCTGCCTGGGACTCAGTTTACTTTCCTGTAAATTGGAGAGAGCAATATACATCTCACAGTTTACTGAAGATTAAGTAGAATAGTGAGTATAAAAGTGCCTACTTAATTATGAGGGAAAAAAGAGCATTTGGGTGACAGTTTTCATGTCACCAAAAAGATCCAACATAAGGCAGGGTTATGTGAGAAGTATGGGAGTTAAATTGTTATTTTTGATACTTCTTCCCAGGATCAAGCTGGCTTCTTGAAATACCTAAAGAAGATAAAAAGGTCGAGCAAGACATATGGAGAGACATTATCCTGTTTCTTAGCTGTAAGATCCTACCTTAGAGACTTCGTAGAGATAAAACTGAGGGTTTCTGCTGGGAAAGTAATTGTAACATGGAAGAAGTTTGAATACTGACCTAAGGGATCTTCGACTCAGTTCATAGTGCGATTGGCAAGTATAGTCCAAAATGGAGCACAAGGTCAATTTCTTCCTTCGGAAGTTCTAGGCAGTGAGGCATATATTCATTTCTTTATATAATTTTAAATTGTTCAAGTATAAATTCTTCTGATGGTTAGGAAAATAGACTTATAACTCAATTTTTTTACTCTTTGATTACGCCTAAGATTTTTTTTTTCACTATTTCCTCCAATTATTTCTCCAATGATTATTGTTTTCGTTGATCAATTGATTACTTGATCAAATTTGGAAATAAATACATATTATCTGGGGATTGTTCCATGAACTGTAATCATTATCTTTATTTTTCCCTTCCTTAATTTTGATTCTTACATTCTAAAATTACCTAATTGTCACATAGAAGTAATATTTACAATATTTTGAATAAACATAAAAATAACGATACAACGTGGTGACTAGAGTTACTAATGATGTATTGTACTCTTGAAATTTGCTAAATCAGTAGATATCAAGTTGAGAACTTGTTTTACACAAAGAAGGTAACTATGTAAGATGATAGATATGTAATTAATTTGATTATGGTAATCATTTCACAATGTGCATGTATATTGAAATATCACATTATACAACTTAAATATATGTAATTTGTATTTGTCAATTATCTCAATAAAGTTGGGAGAAAAAAGAACTAGATTTTTATTTATATTAATCAGGTTTTTAATCAGAGATTCAAACATTTTTATCATGCATGCCATATTATTTGTCGAAGCGTATGTTTCCTCCTGGTCCCGATAATGTTCTCCCTGAGTCCTCATCCTTTTGTACCAGTTGTTTCATAGGCTATGTTTGCCATGCTAGGCAGTTTGCTGGGTGTTGTGAATTCAAGGTGAATGGGTAAAGACACATGCCCTGCCTTCATTGGGCTTTCATTCTGGGATGGAAAGTTTTGGGAGAAATGTTACATATTAAGAAAAGTAGTTCAAGGGGATGTATACCATTGAGGCATTTGTTGTCATATTAAAGTATTCTATCACAATTTGGGCTATTAGAAGTTCTTCCTGAGGGCTGGAGAACTGAGGCCTAATGTTTAAAAAATGTGAAGGGTAGAAAATGGGTTGGGTCTAAGAAGTGGCTCCTTTTAAAGCATTAATCTTAAGAATTCAGTTATTCAAGAAATGGGATTCCTGAGAGAAAACCAAAAGACAGAATTAGTTTCTGAGAGGAACAGACTTCTGGTAGTATGATTATATTCACCGTGTTATTAGGAAGATTACATATCTGCTTTTATAGAAAGGAAATTATATTTTATCATATTTTGCTTATAAAATGATTTGTCTCATTGTTTTACCTAATACTCTTAAAAGTAGTTCTCAGTTTGGTGTCAGTTTTCCAAGTCTGCAAACTATCAATTAATGATCAACCACAAGGTAAATACAGCAATTGCAGCTAAATATTTACTTTTACAGAAATGTAAACATGCAATAATAAATTTATATTTTATAAAATATTGGTCCACAAAGAATTAAAAACAAAGATACAGAAAATAAAAAGCATTCTTCTCCACTGATGGTTTGGATAGCTGAACACTATTGCTATACGTAGTCCAAAATGTATAAAAACCAAAACCAGTTAACAGTTTAGTGGAATCCCCACATTTTATTTAGAAATTTACCAGAAAAACATAACTGGATGTCCCAAATGTACACTTCATAACTGTAGGTTTGGAATAGTAACTTGTATCTCCATGTTAACTATCTACTAGCACTTCTGAATTCCTTTCATGACAATCTCAACTGTATGTTAATATTACATATCTACTAGCATTTCTGAATTCCTTTCATGACATTCCCAACTGTATGTTAACATTACATATCTACTAACACTTTTAATTTCAACCACATGGCAACCTAAGAAACCTAGGAACAGACCTACAACAAATACTTTAACATTTGGGAAAAGTATAATAAAACTATTTAATATATTACCAAACCCATACAATAAAAGGGATGATCTAAAATTTACCCTACTCAATTCAGAAGCTAAAAGAAAACTGAAAGTTAGGAAAGTTAGCTAATGTGGCAACATCCATATCTGGGTTATTAGACCAGAAAAAAATGTCCTAAAAGCTAGATAATGGGAGTTACATAAATCATCTTATTCTCATTGTTTTGACTCATAAGAACTTAAGAATTTCTTATGTCTTTCCTCACTTAGCATTGTTGATGTAATTTTCTCTCAACCTATTTATCAATTTTTTCAAATTTATCCTGCGTGAGATTTTTTGTCTCATTTTACTTCTGCTCAGTTTTTTTGCTAAGCCATTTCATCATCTTCGTATAACTAGTTAGCAGAGAAAAACAATATTTGTAAGCATTTATATCCATCCTTGCTGAATGCTACAAAAAAGGCCTATTTTAAATTATTTCTTAATTTCATGGCAGCTGTAATGTTTGATGAAAACAAACTCCCAATCATTCATTTCTGTATTACCCCCACTTACAGAAAATTAAGATAAACTTGATTTTGAGTAATGGTGTGCCCAATTTCCATGTCTGTTAAACTTCTACTTTAGGAATAATTAGTAGGTGTTGTAATAAATTTAGTGAAACTAAGCATACTGAAGACTGAAGTTACTGACTTGAAAGTCCAATCTTTATGCTGAAATTATTAGCATTTGTTTCTATGGCGATGAGAAAGCATGTACCTTTTTCATCCCCAGTGTCATTACAGAACAATGGTTTATTTTCTGCTTCAAAATTCTTTGGGCTGAGCACCAACTGTGATTTGTTGGAAGTATATTTTCTTCATTTTCTGTTAACAATACTTTCCAGTATCTCCACTGTACAGATTATATTAATCTCATTCTATTTATTGCATTCTATTATATTATAATCCAGCCTGTGAACCTGCATTGAAGGGCTTACGATTCTTGTTCTATACTAATTCTACCTTTTACCCTATATTATCCAGTAATTTGACTCTCCCGTTTTCTCAGTCTTTTCATTTTTTTGTTTGTTTTCATGGTTCTCCTAAAGACAACTAATATAAACAAAAGAAAAATAAATCTTTGCAGCCACATTTTATATTAGAACCTACTTCAAAAAGGGCTAATAACCATTACTAATTATTGCTATTCACAATTGCCCCATTGCTATTTGCAGCAAAATCTTTACTGACTTCTCAACTCTTATAATCTCAGCTTTTGGTGTGGATGTTTATTCAGTTTTTTCTTTGATTTCATTGTTGTTTGGTATTGAATTCTATGTTTGCTGTCTATTGCTCAGGTACTCTAACATTTTCAACATTTTTCTTATCATCTTTAATATACTCTTTTTTCCTCCTTCAGTTGCCCAACAGATACCAAAATGATCCTGAGTTCTGAAGTTTCTGACCTCAGAAATGTGTTTGCACAGCATAGAGGCATTAGGTCCTGTTCAGTGAAAGAACTGGAGAAATACCACAGAAAAGAGATGTGATGAGACCACCAAACAGTGGTTCAAACAGTGGTTCCCAGTTGAGTATGTTTGTGCAAGGTCATTACAGTATCACGTCTTTCCCCACTTCATATGTTTCTTTCCTCCTTTTATCTTTGTTAAAATATTGTGGTACTTCTTTGTAACTCTTAGAAGAAAAGAATACCTGCTTTATATTTGCATGCAGTTCTTTCCAGACTTAAGGAAATGGCTGTAGATGTTCTTGATCATTTTTTTCCACTTTACAGTATGTCTTTAGAGAGTGATCGCACTATTTTAAAAGATATTTGTATAGTACTTTAAGGACTTTGAAATAAAGGTGCCACAAAGATAATGAGATGATTTTTTTCTAAACTATTCTGAAATGTGATTTTTCCATTCTTTTCCCATCAAGAGAAAATCAAAATATATCTCAACAAATTTGTGAGAGGATTATGTCAGAATGCCTTCGTATGACCAGTCTAAAATTTTGTATATGGAATTGTGTCATAAACACCAAAAAGGTAAGGGGCTACTGATCTCATGTTTTCTTTCTTTCTCCTGCTGCACCTTCTCTTTTTAAATGAATTTCTTTACTCTTCCTTTCGTCTTCCATCTCTTTATTCTATAAAACAATATGAGGCAACTTGTAACAATTTTCAAAATTTTACTGGAAGTCAGAAGAATCACTGTTTTTGTAAAATGCATGATATATTCAGTGATTAATCTATGTATATACCAGGTCTTGGGATCCCACAGCAAATGCAATGTTGTGATCTCCATGACAACTCCAAGATATTATTATTTCAGTGTCCAAATTTGAAATTCCTGAATATGTTATATCTACCTAAGTCATCTACATAACACAAGGACACAATGAACCTATGGTGAAATGCCAAGAAAAATATGAAGTTTGCTCATATAGAACCACAGATGTGGTTTACTCTGCTGAGATTTCAACATAATGACTCCTAAAAATTAGGATGTAAGCCCAAGCCCTATCTTGTGTAATGATCTAGTTTAATTCATCCCAAGCGCTATCTTGTCTATCTTGTGTAATTAATCCCAAAAGCTCAAAATAGGGCTTGATATATACTAGGAGTCATTAAAATATATATTAAATTTTAAAACCAAAAGGAGAAGTAGTTTATTTAAAGAGAAAAAAAATATTTTGAATTCAGAATCCTGCAATGAAACGTTTTAAGAATATTAGTGGGAAGCTTATGGGCCAAGACGTTTTTGGCTTTTAACAAAGAAAATGTTAGTCATGCTTTAATAGAGCAAAACAAGATTTTTTGATATTAGCAAAGTCTCCAAAATATGCAACTTATATAGATTTAATTTAATTTCTTTTTAATACTCAAAGTTTCTTGATATCTAAACAAATGCAAAGTGTTAAAACGTGGTTTTAATAGTGGGCTCATTCAAAATTTCAGAAATGAAAAAACACAAATCCATCTAAAAATCTCTCATGAAAATATCATCCAAAATATGAGAAAAGTAATGAGATAAACATTTTATCCAGAAATACAAGAATAAAGCAAATATTCACAGAAGAGTTGTTTAAGTACTAGCAATACAAAGAGTCTGGATTTTGGTTTGAAAAGCAGAATCTGTTAGGATATATACATGGTTTTTTGTTGTTGTTGTTTGTTTGTTTTGTTTTTTGAGACGGAGTCTCGCTCTGTTACCCAGGCTGGAGTGCAGTGGTGTCATCTCAGCTCACTGCAAGCTCCACCTCCCGGGTTCACTCCATTTTCCTGCCTCAGTCTCCCAAGTAGCTGGGACTACAGGCACCCACTACTGCGCCCGGCAAATTTTTTTGTATTTTTAATAGAGACGGAGTTTCACCACGTTAGCCAGGACGGTCGCGATCTCCCGACCTCGTGATCCCCCCGCCTCAGCCTCCCAAAGTGTTGAGATTACAGGCGTGAGCCCCTGCGTCCGGCCTCTGTTAGGGTATTTTATGTTGACTATACAATATACATAATTACTAGTATGTATATTTACTCACTGATTTGACAGACAAGACTTGGTGAGGTTCTGTGACTTGCCTTCATGGAAATTGTCTTGGAGACAATTTTAGACTACTTAAAGAGTGAAAATCTCATTTCAAATTTCAGGTTCAAACGTGCCACAGACCCCTCGCACACTTGGTGAAATTCTGTCATTGGAAACTGTCAAGAAAACTCACATTTATGTTGAGCTATTTTTCTGCTTACTGTAAAACAATGCCTTGTATAAAAAAGAATGGTCTAAGAAAAGCAGCCCAGACTTACTGGATTTGCTGAATAAAAAAAGCCTGTGGGGAGAGGTAGATGAGCTAGCACAGTTTTTAGGACAAGTCTAGAATAATTCCAAAATACAGAAGACTAAATTTTGTTACCCCAGATCTTTTTTAGTTATTAACACTATTCTCAAGCACTTCGGAAGGGAGAATTGCTTAAGCTCAGAAATCCAAGACCAGTCTGGGTGAAATAATGAGACCTCGTCTGTCTGAAAATTTTTAAAAATTAGCCACAGGCATAGTGATGCACACATTCAGTCCCAGCCACTTCAGGGACTGAGAAGGGAAAAGGGCTTCAACTGAGCAGGACAAGGCTGCAATGAGCCATGATCATGCCATTGCACTCCAGCCTGGGCAACAGTGCGAGACCCTGTCTTAAAAACAAAACATAACAAAACAAAGCAAAAATCACTATTAACTTTCACCATTTGTTTTGAACCCCTGAGTGTTCATATGTAAACTTTTTTCTTCTTGGCAGTGTCATGTGTTCCAGAATTTGTCTAACTGTAAACTGTTCCAGAATTTTTCTAACTGTAAACTGTATCCTACTTAAGTTTTTAAAGACACTGTGCATTACAAAATAATTTTTTCAATAAACTCATAGCTGTAATAATAATTATTTTTTTTTTGAGATGGAGTTTCGTTCTTGTTGGCCAGGCGGGAGTACAATGGTGCAATGTCAGCTCATCGCAACCTCCACCTCCCGGGTTCAAGTGATTCTCCTGCCTCAGCTTTCTGAGTAGCTGGGATTACAGGCATGCATGCCACCATGCCCGGCTAGTTTTGTATTTTTAGTAGAGACAGGGTTTCTCCATGTTGGTCAGGCTGGTCTTGAACTCCCAACCTCAGGTGACCCACCCGCCTTGGCCTCCCAAAGTGCTGGGATTATAGGTGTGAGCCACTGCGTACAGCCTATATTAATATTTCATTTTTCTTCTCTTAATTTTCTTTCTGTCCTTCATTCCTTCCTTCCGTCTCCCCCATCTTTCTTTTCATCATTTTTACCACTCTCCCTCCCTCATTTACTTCCTCTCACATTTTTCCCCCTTCCTTCCTTCTCTACCTCCATTTTTCCTTTTTTCCCTTCCTTCCTTTCTCCCTGCTAAGTATCAAACATATTCAGGTAACTCATGAATCACTAAAGTATAATAAATGCAAAAACAGAAGAACTATAGGGTTAATGACAGGAAAGAGAGTATATGAGATATTATCGGGAAAGAGGAGTAATTGAAAGCTTCAAAACACAAAATAATTTAGACAGACCTTGAGGAATATATAAGAGGTCAATGAGTCTGCTGATAGAAAATTCAGCCAGTGGAAAATTTTTAGTCAAATAGGTGTGAAACAATGAAGCTCATTACAAAGTTGACAAAAATCTGTTGTGAAGTATAAGGAAAGAGGAGTAAGAATTATAGTAGTAGAAGACACTATGATTAATTTATGAACAGGCTTCTTTACCATGTTAGCTACTAAAGCTAGTTTTTCTCATTATAATAATGAAGGTCATACTTGTACAACACTCTAATGTTATGGATTAAGACAGTATGTGCAAAGTTTTCAGAGAGGTGATTGACAGTAACACAACATAAACATTGGTTCTTCCATCTATGTGTTAATTAGATATTAAATGTCCTATCAAAAGAACTTCATCTTCTCAACCCCATTATAAAAAGTTTATTTTTCTCTGTGTGCATATTGCAAAATATACACAAATATGTGTGTGTGTGTATCTCATATGGTATCATAATATACATTCTATGTCTGGAACTATTATATCATTTATAATTCATATATTTTTTACTTAACGGAATATATTGGTATTTTTACATGTCAGTGCATATTTACACATGTGCCATTATTTTCATATATAATGTAACCAATCATCTGTTAATGAATATCTGAATCATACTCAAATTTTTACTATTTTAATCAATGTCACATTTTAGTTTTCTAATATAATGAAAGACAATAAGCTTTTGAAATGTTTGCTAACTCCTCCTTCATTTATCTTTGTATATTATACTGATGTTGACAAGGACTGATTTCCTGGCTGGCTTGAATGGCTGGTACAATAAAAGAGCAATTTTAGTATTAATATATATTATCAGTTTAGCCACTCATACTAATACAGTATGTTTCCAAAATATTTATCAGTGTAATTAAGAAAAATACATAAATATTAAATTTTCATGACTTTATTATTGAGCTTGAAATATATTTTCTGTTAGCTTGCCTTTCTACTATTTTACTCCATTTTTAAATTTCATTTTGTTTTCTAATTGATTTGTAAACACTCTTTCGTCCAGCAACAGTATTAGCCAGAACTTTCTAAACAGTGAAGTAAAGCACTCCAGGGTTTCACATGAATAGCACAGGATGCCAAGAAATTGATTCCTTTACCCTCATGATGGATGGGTCAGTTACAGTTCATGACCCGTCACTACCAGCTGAGAGTATCATCTTCTGTTTATCCTAGTTTGACAGATGATATAATTCCAATACCATTTTTATGTGTGCTGTGATGTGAAGAAGTTCATAAAGTACATCTTGGCCAGTCGTGGTGGCTTACACCTGTAATCCTAGCACTTTGGGAGACCGAGGCAGGTGGATCACTTAAGGTCAGGAGTTCGAGACCAGCCTGGCCAACATGGTGAAACCCTGTCTCAACTAAAAATACAAAAATTAGCTGGGCGTGGTGGCGCATGCCTGCAGTCCCAGCTACTGGAGAGGCTGAGGCAGGAGAATTGCTTGAGGCAGAGGTTGCAGTGAGCCAAGATCTCGCCACTGCACTTCAGCCTGAGTGATGGAGGGAGAATCCCTCTCAAAACAACAAAAGGAAAAAAGAAAAGTACATCTTATAAATGTATTACAAATCATGCTTTTATTTGCAGATTTAAAGTTATTTATATGATTTTGCTACATGTTTCTTAGTTTGCAGGTACATTTATCATCTCCTCTATAATTTCAGAAGTAGTAAAAGTGGTAGAGACTATAATCCTAAGGTAGTAAAATGTCACTGTGAATTAAATAAAGAGAAAGGACCAAGTAATAACAAAACCAAAAAATATATTACTAATAATGATCATTTATTAAAGAAGTTTCAGGAAGTAAAGGAAAAATGGAGAAGGAAGCTAAAGAAGCCAAATAAACCCATATATTCTACAATTTTAAAGCGTTTATGTACCTAAATATGATTAACATTAATTGCAATTTAATCCATTCAAGAATTCATTTTTGGCCGGGCGCGGTGGCTCAAGCCTGTAATCCCAGCACTTTGGGAGGCCGAGACGGGAGGATCACGAGGTCAGTAGATCGAGACCATCCTGGCTAACACAGTGAAACCCGGTCTCTACTAAAAAAATACAAAAAAATAGCCGGGCGAGGTGGCGGGTGCCTGTAGTCCCAGCTACTCGGGAGGCTGAGGCAGGAGAATGGCGAAAACCCGGGAGGCGGAGCTTGCAGTGAGCTGAGATCCAGCCACTGCACTCCAGCCCGGGCGGCAAAGCGANAAAAAAAAAAAAAAAAAAAAAAAAAGAATTAAAGAATTCATTTTTTTTTTTTCTGGTAAGACTGGTGAAGACTCATTATTTGTTCATTCAACAATGTTTATTGAGTGCCTGGTATGCTCCAGGTACCACTCTAGAGGTAAGGGATTCAGCCCCTAACAGAAAAGAAGCAAATTTATCTTCCATGAAGCTTAATTTCTAGTAAATGGAGGCATATTATACAAGTCTAAGAAATAAAATTTGTGGTACATCAGATGACGATAAGTGTTATAAAGTGAAAATAAAACAGGGAGGGTGATTAGGAATAACTGCCAGAGTGTAGGAAGCAAGTAGGGAATATTTTTAAATAGGGTCGTGAGGGTATTTCCCCTCCCCCAATTTGGTTAACAGAGGGTAGTTACTGATCTCCATTAAAAAAGTATTATGATGTCAGTGGTGCAAGTCAATGCAAATATGTGTATGCCACTAGAGAAGAAGCAGAAAAAGAACTACAGAAAGCAGAAAACACATACCAGTTTCAGTTATGAAAAGGAGAGAAAAGACGACAGAGACAAAAGTGATCATAAGCCTGAGGGAGAAGTTTTGTTATTTTTGCTTTAGTTTAATTTAGGAGAAGTTCAATATGCTGCTAAGCTAAATCAAGAGCCAGAAAATGAATAATTAATGCAAACTGGACTCGATGAAACGTGAGAAGAAAGGATAAAGATCCTTATACTCTCACAGCAGGAAACTGGAAGTAATAAAAAGTGTTTGTCAAGAAAAAGGTACAAGGCGTTTTACTAAAATAAATGGCTTAAAGTGAGTGGCAAAGATTGGAAATACATCCTGAAGGGATTCAATGGATGATAAAAGAATGGAAAAAAAATGTCTAAGATCAAGTAAGTTTTCAGTTGTCTCTAAGAACTCATTCCAAAATTGTTATTATGTATTATTATTATTTTACTGGGCAGTCACTTAAAAGGGGATTATTGTTTTGGGAGTCCTGCCTCAGTAGCCTGTTTGCAGCCCAGTAACACTGAATGAATGAATGAGTGAATGAATGAATGAATGACATACAGTTTAATGTGCTTGTTCAAGTAGAAGCAATGCGTACACTAAACTTTCTTTGCCAAAGGAACTTGCCTAATATAGGAGAAAGAGGATCAGGAAAAATAACTAATGAGTACTAGGCTTAATACATGGATGATGAAATAAGCTATACAACAAACCCCCAGGACACAAGTTTACCTATGTTGCAAACCTACACATGTACCCCTGGACTTAAAATTTAAAAACAAAATCAAACAAACACACAACAACAACAAAAAAGAAAAGAAAAGAAAAGAAAAAGGGTGAAGGCATTTTGGACCAGGTAAATTCTTTGAATACTTTAGATCACACCACAGAGACCCAAAGAGATTTTTCTCTTTCTCCTGGTATATTTTAGGGGGTTTCTCACTCCCCACTCATTGTGTTTCCATGAGGAAATTATATTCTTCTCCCCAGGAGATTAGAATCTTTCTGTGGCAACTTCAACAATCCTACTAGACCTTTCCATCTCTTAAGGCTCATCTTTCCTTGTCATTACCAAGAGGGCTTTATAGGAATTAGGAAGTAATTGCCTCTAGCAGCTAGCCAGAAAGCTATCTGCTTGGCAATCTCCCTGTTAGCAGGTAACTATCACAAGGACTAAACAAAAAGGTAAATTAAAGAAGGCTGAACCTGGCCACATGACAGTAATTCAATTTAAACAGTAATTAGCTACACAGCTGGCCCTACCTACTCATGAGTTCAGCAGATTCAACCAACTATGGATGAAAATATTTTAAAATGAAAATAAAAATAAAGCATTAAAAAACCGTACAACAACCATTTACATAGCACTTACATTCTATTAGGTATTATAAGTCATTTAGAAATGATTTAAAGTATACAGAAGGATGTATCTAGGTTATATGCAAATACTATGCCATTTTATATCAGGGGTTTGAGCATCTGCAGATTTTGCTATCTGCAGGGGTCCTGGAATCAATCCCCATGGACACTGAAGAATAATTGTATGTATTCCCATATATTTATGTATACACACATATATACACATATATATCCATACATATATATGGGTATATATATACACACACACATATATTTACATTCATATAATTACCTATATAATATATATTATATATACTCTTCATATGTAAACCTATGTAATATGTAAGGTAAATATATTAATATAAGTTCATATACATGTATCTATGCATTTTTATCATCATTCTAATTCCAGTAGTACATATTTTTCCAATTGGTTTTCAACTCAGAGGGGATGCAAGGAGTTTGACCTATATTACTTTTATTATTACATTTTTTTCCTTCATTTATATAGAGAAGCCAAAATTCACAGTAATTATATTTAGTACCTAACTGTGGTGGTATATTATTTTTAAATGTAGAAAGAAATTAGAGTTCTATGCATACAACATAATTTTACTAATGATTCGTTATGACCATTATATCATCAATATTTTATTTAAAATTGTTTCTCATGATCCCTGAAAGTTTACTTTGAACTATGTTTAGTGTGGCACTATTCACAATAGCAAAGACTTGGAATCAACCCAAATGTCCATTGGTGACAGACTGGATTAAGAAAATGTGGCACATATACACCATGGAATACTATGCAGCCATAAAAAACGATGAGTTTGTGTCCTTTGTAGGGACATGGATGCAGCTGGAAACCATCATTCTTAGCAAACTATCACAAGAACAGAAAACCAAACACCGCATGTTCTCACTCATAGGTGGGAATTGATCAATGAGATCACTCGGACTTGGGAAGGGAAACATCACACAAGGGGTGATGTTATGAGGAGGGGGGAGGGGGAAGGGATGCCATTGGGAGTTATCTCTGATGTAAATGACGAGTCGATGGGTGCTGACGAGTTGATGGGTGCAGCACACCAACATGGCACAAGTATACATATGTAACAAACCTGCACGTTGTGCACATGTACCCTAGAACTCGAAGTATAATAATAAAAAAAAAAACACAAACAAACAAAAAAAGAAAATATATTCACAAAGAAATACTGTGTTCAGCTTTAAAATTCAGCAGAATCAGTTATGTGCATCAGACCAACTGATTTATTTGGAAATGCATGGATGGTCATGTTGTTTAAGAAGGCTCTGGTACTTCATACACAGAGGAAGCTTGTTGAGGAGGTCAGAAGCCATACTTCCACTTATTGATTTCCTGTACTTGGATATAAGTTCACATATAGAAATAAATTCACATTAAGATTTCAAGATTCCACATGTTCATCTAAAATGTTTACAAAGCTCACAACATGCTTTCATAGTTTCAATAAATTATTTGTGAATTTGTATAGAAATACAACCTTTATTTTAGTGCAGTTTGGTAAACAGATTAGGGAAGAGGTATTTTACTTCTAAAATAGCTGATTTATTTCATTACTGGCAAAGGTGTCGTGAAGAACCTAGCACATTATACAAACTTGGCATTGAAGAAACTTGCTGTCTTAGAATACATCATGGAATATTACAGTCAGATCTCTGTCCCTTTGCAGTCTATATCCTTGTGGGCTAATACACACAGTAAAACATAAACATAAATAATTAACAGAATTTTAGAAGACAGTAGGTTTTATGGAAGATAAAAATGTAGCATAGGTTCTGTTAAAAGGAATTGGCAATGCTGGAGGTGAGGCTGAGGTTTGAGGAGGGTTGTCAGGGTAGAAGGTGAGGTTTGATCAAAGACTTGAGGCAGTCAAGGCATAAAACCTGGGCTATCAACAGAGTGTTCCAGGCAAAAGCCAGGGCAAAGTTACAAACGTCAATACTTACACCATATATTACTGAAATAGGAGGAGGCCAGCAGCAAGGCTGGGGCAGAGAGAAAGAGAGTGAGAGGAGATGAGGTGAAGAGTCAACCAGATCACATAGGATTATTTAGGCCAGTCAGTCAGTTGAAGAGTAGCCCTCAAAGACATGTCCACTCACAACCTCTGAATATGACCTTATTTGTAAATGTCTTCTCTGCAGATGAAACTAAGTTAAGGATTTTAAGATGAGGTCATACTGGATTTAGAGTCGCCTCTAAACTCAATGAGTAGCATGACTAGTGTCCTTAGAAGAGGAGGAGAAAACACAGTTCTACCATTTGATAGCTGTGTGATCTTGGCCAGTATATTTACCTTTTGTAAACACAGTTTTCCTGAACTTTTTTTTTTTTTTTTTTTTTTTTTTTTTTAGTGGTAATTTATTTATTGCCATTTCAATCTTGCTACATGTTATTGGTCTGTTCAGGGTATCTAATTCTTCCTGATATAAGCTAGGAAGTTTGTATCTTTCCAGGAATTTATCTACCTCCTTTAGTTTTTCTAGTTTGTGCACATAAAAGTATTCATAGTTGTCTTGAATGATCTTTTGTATTTCTGTGGTGTCAGCTGTAATATCTCCCATTTTATTTCTAATTGGGCTTATTTAGATTTTCTTTCTTCTTTTCTTGGTGAATCTTGCCAGTGGTCTCTAGGACCAGACAGATTCACAGCAGATTTCTACCAGACATTCAAAGAAGAACTGGTATCAATTCCACTGACACTATTTCACAAGATAGAGAAAAAGGGAATCCTCCCTAAATCATTCTATGAAGCCAGTATCACCATAATACCAAAACCAGGAAAGGACATAACCAAAAAAGAAAACTACAGACCAATATCCCTAATGAACATAGATGCTAAAATCCTTAACAAAATACTAGCTACCTGAATCCAACAACACATCAAAAAGATAATTCACCATAATCAAGTGGGTTTCACACCAGGGATGCAGTAATGGTTTAACATACGCAAGTCAACAAATGTAACACACCACATAAACAGAATCAAGAACAAAAATCACATGATCATCTTATCAGATGCCGAAAAAGCATTCAACAAAATCCAGCATCCATTTATGATTAAAACTCTCAGCAAAATCTGCATACAAGTGACATATCTCCACGTAATAAAAGCACCCTATAACAAACCCACAGCCAACATGATACTGAATGGGGAAAAGTTGAAAGCATTCCCTCTGAGAACTGGAACAAGACAAGGATGCCCGCTGTCGCCACTCCTCTTCAACATAGTACTTGAAGTTCTAGTCAGAGCAATCGGACAAGAGAAAGAAATAAAGGGCATCCAAATCAGAAAAGGGAAAGTCGAAATGTCGCTGTTTACTGATGATATCATTGTTTATCTAGAAAACCCCAAAGACTCCTCCATAAAGCTCCTAGAACTGATATAAGAATTCAGCAAAGTTTCTAGATACAAAATTAATGTACACAAATCAGTAGCTTTTCTGTACACCAACAGTGACCAAGCTGAGAAATCAAGAACTCAATCCCTTTAAATAACTGCAAAAAAAAAAAAAATTAGAATAGGAATATACCTAACCAAGGAGGTGAAAGACCTCTGCAAGGAAAACTACAAAACACTGCTGAAAGAAATCATAGATGACACAAACAAATTGAAAGACATCCCATACTCATGGACGAGTAGAATCAATATTGTGAAAATGACCACACTGCCAAAAGTAATCTACAAATTCAATGCAATTGCCATCAAAATATCACTACCATTCTTCACACAGTTAAGAAAAACAATTCTAAAATTCATATGGAATCAAAGAAGAGCCTGCATAGCCAAAGCAAGATTAAACAAAAAGAACAAATCTGGAGGCATCACATTACCTGATTTCAAATGATATTACAAGATCTTGTTCACCCAAACAGCATGATACTGGTATAAAAATATGCACATAGACCAATGGAACAGAATAGAGAACCCAGAAATAAATCCAAATACTTAGAGCCAACTGATCTTTGACAAAGCAAACAAAGACATGAAGCAGGGAAAAGACACCCTATTCAACAAACAGTGCTGGGAAAATTGGCAAGCCACATGTAGGAGAATGAAACTGGATCTTCACCTCTCACCTTATACAAAAATCAACTCAAGATGGACCAAGAACTTCAATCTAAGACCTGAAACTATAAAAGCTCTAGAAGATGACATCAGAGAAACTCTTCTAGACATTGGCTTAGGCAAGAATTTCATGACCAAGAACCCAAAATCAAATGCAATAAAAACAAAGATAAATACCTGGAACTTACTTAAACGAAATAACTTTTGCATGGCAAAAAGGTCAGTCAGTAAAGAGACAACCCACAGAAAAAAATCTTCATGATCTATACATCTCACAATGGACTAATATCCAGAATCTACAATCAACTCAACCAAATTAACAAGAAGAAAACAAAGAATCCCATCAAAAAGTGGGCTATGAATAGACAGTTCTTAAAAGAAGATATACCAACGGTGAACAAACATACGAAAAAATGCTCAGCATCACTAATGATCAGGGAAATGCAAATCAAACCACAATGCAATATCACCTTACTCTTGCAAGAATGGCTATCATCCAAAACTTAAAATGAAAAATAGATGTTGGTGTGGATGTGGTGAACAGGCAACACTTCTACCCTGCTGGTGGGAATGTAAACTAGTACAACTACGAAGGAAAATACTGTGGAGATTCTTTAAAGAACTAAAAGTAGAACTACCATTTGATCCAGCACTCCCACTACTTGGTATCTACCCAGAGGAAAATATGTCATTATACAAAAAAGATACGTGCACACACATGTTTATAGTAGCACAATTCGCAATTGCAAAAAAGTGGAAACCACCCAAATGCCCATCGACCAGTGAGTAAAGAAACTGTGGTATATACATATGATGGAATACTACTTAGCCTTAAAAAGGAATGAAATAATTGCATTTACAGTGACCTCGATGAGACTGGAGAGTATAATTCTAAGTGACGTAACTCAGGAATGGAAAACCAAACAACCCATGCCCTCATTCATAAATGGGAACTAAGCTATGCATATGCAAAGGCATAAGTATGACACAGTGGACTTGGGGGGCTTAGGGGAAAGGGTGAGAAGAGGGTGAGGAATACTACAAATTGGGTGCAGTGTATACTGCTTGGGTGATGGGTACACCAAAATCTCACAAATCCCTACTATAGAACTTACAGCAGGGCACGGTGGCTCATGCCTGTAATTCCAGCACTTTGGGAGGCTGAGGCGGGCCGATCACCTGAGGTGGGGAGTTTGAGACCAGCCTGGCCAACATGGTGAAACTCTGTTCCTACCAAAAATACAAAAGGGAGCCAGGTACAGTGGAGGACACCTGTAGTCCCAGCTACTCAGGAGGCTGAGGCAGGAGAATCGCGTAAACCCAGGAGGCAGACGTTGCAGTGAGCCGAGATCTTGCCACCGCTCTCCAGCCTGGGTGACAGAGCGAGACCCTACTTAAAAAAAAAAAAAAAAGCTTACTCATGTAACCAAACACCACCTGTTCCCCAATAACCTATGGAAACAGAGAGAGAAAAAGATAAAGAGAGAAAGAGATAAAGAGAGAGAGAGAGAGAGAGAGAGAGAGAGAGAGAGAAAGGAAAGAAAGGAAAGAGAAAACAGTGTTTCTCAAGCTTAAAAATGAAAAGTAAACAACAAACAAAAAATATATGGCTTTCTTCAAGGATACATAAAGGAATTTCACAAACATGTTACATATGTGGAAAACAAATTGCAGTTATTCTGATTACAAAGGTATTAATATTTTATTGGGAAATGCTACCTGGGATTAAGCAACTGCAAAAAAATTTCAGCTGCCCAAAGTCTGCCTGGAATCTAAATAAAGACAACATTTAAACAATAGAATTGTTGTATTACTTGTCCATTTAACACCTATAGTGATTAAGTGTCCACTCTGTGCTAGATATTAGTGATATAGGGATAATTAAGATACTTTGTCTTTCAGTAGGAACCACCACAATGAATTGTTTATTGCAAACATTTTGGTAAGAACTAAAACTAGGTTATATGCAATGCACATTGGTGACAAAAAGGAAAAAAATCATCAAGTGTACTGTGCTGAGATATTTGGAAAGCTTCACTTTAAGGGCAAGTAGAAATGTAACTTACAAAACCAAGGCCCCAAACTAATTTTCCATTATGATCTTCCATCATTGCATCTAATTTCTTGATGGATAATTCACTTAACCCTTTCCTATCTAGGAAAAAAAAAAAAAAGGTGCGGCTTGCTGCCAGCACTCATGTAATTTTACATAAACACACTCTTTAAGGGTGAAGCAAATCTTACTGATTTTCAATGTGAACATAAAATATAAACACTGTTCTTGGAATTATTTCTAAGCAATGCTAACATCAGAATTGCCTGAATAATCTGAAATGTATGTTTTGGAAAAAACTGGATTCATCAAATGAATCTTCAGCCAACAACTGTTTGAGAATGATGTTAATGTCACCTGTAGGAATGCTACATTTTCTAAGATTTGACATTTTCAGTGATCAAGAACTACTATATATTACCATGCAAAAGCTCTTTCATTTAACTCCCAGCTACTTATCTTTGTTTTTATTGCTTTGATTTTGGGTTCTTGGTCATAAAATCCTTGCCTAAACCAATATCTAAGAAGGGTTTTTCCAATGTTATCTTATAGAATTTTTATAGTTTTAGGTCTTAGATTTAGGTCCTTAATCCATCTTGAGTTGATTTTTGTATAAGCTGAGAGATGAGGATCCAGCTTCATTCTCCTACATGTGGCTTGCCAATTATCCCAGCACCACTGGTTGAATAGGGAGGGTGTCCTTTCTCCACTTCATGTTTTTGTTTGCTTTGTCAAAGATCAGTCGGCTGTAGGCATTTGGGTTTACTTCTGGGTTCTCTATTCTGTTCCATTGGTCTATGTGTCTATCTTTATACTAGTACCATGCTCTTTGGGTGACTATGACCTTATAGAATCATTTGAAATCAGGTAACGTGATGCCTCCACATTTGTTCTTTTTGTTTAGTCTTGTTTTGGCCGTGTGGGCTCTTTTTTGGTTCCATATGAATTTTAGGATTGTTTTTCCTAACTGTGTGAAGAATGGTGGTGGTATTTTTATGGCAATTGCATTGAATTTGTAGATTGCTTTTGGCAGTGTGGTCATTTTCGTAATATTGATTCTACCCACCCATGAGCATAGGATGTATTTCAATTTGTTCGTGTCATCTATGATTTCTTTCAGCAGTATTCTGCAATGTTTCTTGTAGGGGTCTTTCACCTCCTTGGTTAGGTATATTTCCAAGGATTTTAATTGTTTTTATAACAGCTATTGTAAAAGAAGTTGAGTTCTTGATTCTCAGCTTGGTCACTGTTAGTTAGCTGGGCATGGTGACGCATGCCTGTAGTCCCAGCTGCTATGGAGGCTGAGGTAAGAGAATCGCTTGAGCCTAAGAGGTCAAGGCTGTAGTGAACTGTGATCGTGCCACTGCACTCAAGTGGAGAGCAAGCCCTCACCAGACACTAAATCTTTTGGTGACTTGATCTTAGACTTATCAGCCTCCAAAACGATAAGAAATAAATTTCTGTTCATTATTTTAAAAAATAATTACTAATTTTGTAAATACTAAAAACAGAATGCTATAATTAGAATGATGCCTTTTGCTTTCGAAGTTGATATACTAGAGCAATGCAAAACTAATAATAAAAGCGTGATATTTTGTGACAAAGTTATCTCAGGGCAAATGCTGCAACCGCAAGCATCACAGATACGGATTCTTGGGCAAACTGCCAAACGGTTAAATTTAATATCTTGCATATTGGCATTATATTATTCATGATGTTCCCTTTGCCTAGAATGTTCACCATCTCCTCACTCCTTTGTTCACCTATTAAAATCCCAATCATCATTTAGGGTTCATTTCAATAATCCCATAGTCTTAGCAGAATCTGTTGCTCCAGTCTTTGCTCTCCCAAGCACTTGTGCAACTGAAGCGATAGTCACGTAGTGTTAGTTTTAATTGTTTACACACATGGCTCCCTTCTGCTGAATATTTTTCACTCCTGTTTGTTCTTATATCCCTTTACCCCAATCATGTAATCATCTATTTATGTTAAAGTGAGATCAATGGAAATTTTTTAACTAGAGCAACTTCTGAGCCATGATAGTAAGTCACCACAAAGATAGCATGGTCTGTATATACAAGATAATATATATGTACATATTCAAATGTATTCCTTATGATACTGAACATTCAAAAGACTGACATTAGATGCTGGAATATGGTGAAGTGTGTTATAAATATCAAAGTAGGCATTTTAATATGATTCATGAAATACACATATGACTAAATTGCAAATACTTGAACATGTTAACTCATTGATGTGCTACACAATACTCAATTAATAATCGTATTTATTTAACAGAGCTAGCCCATGCTCTAGCCAACATATAAAGGTTTCTTATTGTTATAAATGTGTATCCTGCTGGGAGCATGTAATACACTCCAAAGGGTGACTGAAGAAAGAGTAATGAAAGGAAAATTGCCAAAAGTGTTTCAATGCTCCTAGGACCAGCTAGACATGGGGAAACGAAAAGGAAGAAGGATTATAAGCAGGTATTATTTCTCCTAACCCTGACCTATAGCCATGATGGGAGATGTGGCATTGGGTAGAGAAAAGGAGTGGATGTCAAACTCCTGTCTGGCAGGAAGGGAGCAAGAGAATAAATAAACACCCTGATGTTTTAATCCTCTGTCCCGACCTCTTGCCAGTGTTCCTATTGGCCAAATCCACTGGAAGCCAGTGAGCCAAGGAACTCGTGGCACAGACCCTGGCGATGAGTCTCCTGAATCACAGAGCAGGGAGGAGAAGGGAGAGGACAGATCTGTAAGAGCAAATAATAATATTCAGTGCATATTAAAAGTAGTGAAATTTAAGGTTTATGTTCTTTGTTCTTCACATAAACTTTTTTTTTTTTTTTCTGAGTTAGCAATCTTCTCGAAAATTAATAGCAATACATTCAGGATAATGTAGCCCACTGTACTCAAAGTGTGGGCCATATACTCCTGGGGCCTAAGACACTTTTAAGGGATTTGGGAGGCCAAAATTATTTTTATAGTGGTGGTAAGACCATATTTATCTTTTAGTTGAGTTGGCATTTGCACGGATGGTGCAAAAGCAATGTTGGCAGTACCAAAGGCACAAACACTAACTGTACTAGTAGCCATTATATTCCTCACTGTTAGGATCCTGCAAGATGAAGTAGTTCTCTTTAGACTATCCTTCATGGTGCAGTAAAAGTTACTAATTTCATTAAATCTTGATCTCTGATTACACCTGTTTTTTAATGACAAGTATGGAATATTCGCAAAGCACTTCTGCTTTAGTATATTGGTTGTTTGGAGGAAAAGCACTTGTGTGATTGAGCTGAAACCTGAACTCACCTTTCTTTGATGGAAAACATTTCTACTTTAAAGAAAAACTAACAAAATATGGTTATTCAGACTTGGAATTTCATTAGACATTTTCTCAAGAAAGAAAGTTTTTCCCTTTGAGGTCAAAAACTGACAATATTTGTTGATGAAGATAAAATTCAAACTTTTAACCAAAAGCCAGAATTTTGAAACATGTTCATCCTTTACCAGGAGTGGGTTAGACTCCCAGAATTAAAATACTTTTCAAATGAGCCTTTTGGTGATATTAGCATGTGACTTTATGATATTACATAATAGAATGTGTCAACATTTGGAAATTCTGCATGACTCAGAAAACTGATATTTTCAAAATTTCCAGTGAATAAAATTACAATGTCATGAGATTGTGCAATGGATCTGGCAGAAAAGCAAGACAGACCAATGGATTTTAATGAAATGAATTCGAAAAGATTTGATGACATAATTTCTTATACCACATTTAAAGAAAACTTTAATAAATTACCACTTGTCAAGTTTTGCTGTAGTATCACAGAATATCCACAATTATCTGAAAACTATTCCTTCCTCCTCCAACTTTCTTCACACACTTCAACTAAAACATCATATTGCAATAGAAGCAGATGAGTCATCTATTAAGCACACATTAAAGAGATCTGCAGACAAAAACGATTACATTCTTCTGAATAAGTATTTTTGAGAAATATATTTTTCACAAAATAGGCTGTGCTAGTATGTGCTGGGTTTACTATTATTTTTCAACAAACTAAAAAATAAAAATTTATGTTTTAATTTTTAATAAATATCAAAAAGCATAAGCAAAAGTTCTTCAGAATCCTCAATAACATTCAAGACTTTAAAAGAGACCAGAGACCATCATGTTTAGAATTGCTAAATAAACATTTATATTTCATACAATATTGTATTAACACTTTTATTATTGCCCGACTAAAAATAAGTGTCATTTTTACATTTTGTGTATTTTGTGCATTCAACATTTCATGCATTTACTAAAAAAGTATAATTTTAATAAAAGGATTTGTGGTTTTTGGATAATATGCAAAGTCATATCTCAAAAACCACTGATCTATTTCATAGATGTAAAGCTAGATGATTATTGATTTGTGTTGTAAATAGTTTGGCATATAAAATCTAGAATTTATTCAAATAGCCTACTAGAAATTTTATGAGCATTATAATTAAGAATCATTAAGCCATAAACTACTTTCTCAAATGGTTACACATGGTAAATAAACCTATCCTATTATATAATTGATGGGTATTTTAGAGCCAATGCTGAATAATATTACCAAAGATTTTATTTTATATTCTTTTATATTTTTTAATATTTTTATATATTTTATATTTTTATATTTTATATTTTATATTATTATATATTATTTTATATATTCATAATTTTAGAACAAAAAGGTCAATAGAGTGTATTTGTCACAAATTGCAAGTATTACACACATTTTCTAAAATGGAAATCTTGAGATACATTGGTCTTAGACGTCATAATTCTATCTTTGTTTTTACACCCAAATTATGATACTGATCACTAATTTTCTAGGGAGAGAAAATTAATATTATGCCTTACATAATTGAGGAGTTCAATGACTGTGGCTCTCTCTATTCAATTCTATTCTAGACTTGTACATGCCTGTAGAGCCTAAGGAATCAAACACCAGGAAAAAGCATAAAAAGTGTGCCTAGAGGGAATTAGGAAAGAAAAATTGATTTGTAATGCAAATTACTATTGAATAATTTGGACAAATTTTGCATTAAAATGTAAACCAGTATCCCATCAGATATTTCATGAGGTTAAAATAAGATTTTTCAGTAATACTTCATTTTAATCTTTTTAAATCAGAGAAATAGCTTACAATATCACTGTAACACTATGTTAATTAATAATTAGAAAACCAACATAACTGTAATTATACCTTAACACCATATTCTTCGACTCAAAGCTCTATTAGTCTGTCGTTTTCTAGGAAAATAACATTCTTTTAAATGACAGAGAGTATATTATAATGATCTTGCAAGAGAAGTATTCTATTTTCCTTTTTAAAACACCTTTAGAATTCAAAAATAATTTTTGTAAATCTTTGAAGACATAAGATGATTATAATGGAGGATCTTTCACAAAGCTTCCTCTGCAAAGATTTATTATACATGCCAAGTACTAACCCTGCCTAGTGGCAAGATTAGCCTCTTGGTAACATCAAGGAGGAAAAGATTCAAATCCCCTATGGGCTCTGCCTTTGACTATGATACGTTTGTTAAAGGGAAGAATTATTTTTAATAACAAAATGCATTCGAAAATACTGACTTAGGATTTTTTTGTAAGATTATTAGGAGTTTTTATAAAATGTTTAGGAGTTTTTGGCTTGGTATTATTGCTATCAGTGCCTTAAGAATATATATAAAAGAAAGAAATATATATATATATATCCTCATGGATTTTCTGGAAATTTCTATCAAACATATGAACAAATTTTACACAATTTGTACTAGAAAATAGAAGAGTCAACACTCCCCAATTTTATAAATTTAATATTACTCTGATACCAAAATCAGACCAAGACAGTACAAAATCAGAAAACACCTATCAATATTCCTCGCCAGTACAGACCCAACAATCTTTCCCAAAATATTAGCAAATGGAATTAGTAACATATAAAAGACATTCACCATTAATAAGCAGGGAGGTTTCCATGAAATGCAAGTTTTGTTCCATATTTAAAAATCAATCAATGTAATCCATAGTATAAACGAAAGAAGAAAAATTACATTATCACATGAATTGATGCAGAATAAAATTGACAAATTTAACAAAATTTGTGATAACTCTTAGGAAACAGAAATTGAGGGGAACTACCTTACCATAATAAACAGTATCTACAGGAAGCCTGAAGCTTATATTTTGCTTAATGATGAAATATTGCTTTCTCATCTTTTGTGCCTCCTCACATAATTCAGTCACATTTTCACAGTTAACTATTCTTTATCCAATCCAGTATATTGGTAACCGACTTAAACTGCTTTTCCTAGTATTTGGTTCACTGACTTCATGAGATTACATATTAGAGCCTAAAGAAAAATTTTAACTAAAAAAAAAATTAGCCTCATAAATTTAACCTTAAAAACATTTAGCCTTGTTGTATTTTGCCATAAATATGATTTAGGTCCAACAGTGTTCTTATAAGCCAGTGAATTTACATTACTTTGTTTTACTCATGTTTCAATTTTTGATAAAAACTACAAGGTCTTTGTTTTTGTTCACCCAAGGATTTTTTTTAAATTTTTTGTCTGTATGTCATATATATGAGAGATATTTTTCTACCAAAAGATATAAAAGAGCTCTAATTATGTGACTTTTGAAAATTAAGTGCTTCAACAAAGTATTTTCTTAAAAATATGCTAAATAACTCACTTTTTTGTTCATGTAGCTTAAGTAACTCTTTGATAAATAAGTTAATTTTGAATTTGTTGATAAAACAAAAATAAAGAGGTCTTCAAAATTATTACATTTTGTCACTTTTTTCTGCCTAGGTTTGTTGGCCAGAACACAATGAAGTTTCCATTGTTTCCTGTGTATTTAACACAACAATTTAACTGTTAGGTTTTTATTTTAACAGAAAAATAAAATAATCACTAGCTTCATCTAGTATCTCTGGTTTCATAAGTCACCTATGTGTAATTGTTAAAATTGTTAAATAATTAAATGTTTGTCTGAAAATATAAAGGCAATACGATTGTTTGTTCACTTACATGTATACATACGTGTGTATACACACACACACACACACACACGACTAAGACTGGGCATTTAAGTAAATTTAATTAGCCCTCCTGTCTAAGACAGTCATGGAGACTTTATGAAGGCTAGGCTTTGAAAAGGGAGTTTTATGTGTCATTGGGTTGGCTGAGATTGAAGAAGTATTATCATTTTTTTCTAAAAAGCATTCATTTCAGAGGTGCACTGATACAGGACTGAAGTCTGGTCCTCTATGCTTAAAACTGCAAGATTTTCTTCCAAAGTTCCAATGTTTATCTGCTCTTATTTTTTTTTTTAATTATACTTTAAGTTCTAGGGTACATGTGCACAATGTGCAGGTTTGTTACATATGTATACTTGTGCCATGTTGCTGTGCTGCACCCATCAACTCGTCAGCACCCATCAACTCGTCATTTACATCAGGTATAACTCCCAATGCAATCCCTCCCCTCCCCTCTCCCCGTGATAGGCCCCGGTGTGTGATGTTCCCCTTCCTGAGTCCAAGTGATCTCATTGTTCAGTTCCCACCTATGAGTGAGAACATGCGGTGTTTGGTTTTCTGTTCTTGCGATAGTTTGCTGAGAATGATGGTTTCCAGCTGCATCCATGTCCCTACAAAGGACACAAACTCATCCTTTTTTATGGCTGCATAGTATTCCATGGTGTATATGTGCCACATTTTCTTAATCCAGTCTGTCACTGATGGACATTTGGGTTGATTCCAAGTCTTTGCTATTGTGAATAGTGCCGCAATAAACATGTGCATGTGTCTTTATAGCAACATGATTTATAATCCTTTGGGTATATACCCAGTAATGGGATGGCTGGGTCATATGGTACTTCTAGTTCTAGATCTTTGAGGAATCGCCATACTGTTTTCTATCATGGTTGAACTAGTTTACAATCCCACCAACAGTGTAAAAGTGTTCCTATTTCTCCACATCCTCTCCAGCACATGTTGTTTCCTGATTTTTTAACAAATGCCATTCTAACTGGTGTGAGATGGTATCTCATTGTGGTTTTGATTTGCATTTCTCTGATGGCCAGTGATGATGAGCATTTTTTCATGTGTCTGTTGGCTGTATGAATGTCTTCTTTTGAGAAATGTCTGTTCATATCCTTTGCCCACTTTTTGATGGGGTTGTTTGTTTTTTTCTTGTAAATTTGTTTGAGTTCTTTGTAGGTTCTGGATATTAGCCCTTTGTCAGATGAGTAGATTGCAAAAATTTTCTCCCATTCTGTAGGTTGCCTGTTCACTCTGATGGTAGTTTCTTTTGCTGTGCAGAAGCTCTTTAGTTTAATCAGATCCCATTTGTCAATTTTGGCTTTTGTTGCCGTTACTTTTGGTGTTTTAGACATGAAGTCCTTGCCCATGCCTATGTCCTGAATGGTATTACCTAGGTTTTCTTCTAGGGTTTTTATGGTATTAGGTCTAACATTTAAGTCTCTAATCCATCTTGAATTAATTTTCGTATAAGGAGTAAGGAAAGGATCCAGTTTCAGCTTTCTACTTATGGCTAGCCAATTATCCCAGCACCATTTATTAAATAGGGAATCCTTTCCCCATTTCTTGTTTTTCTCAGGTTTGTCAAAGATCAGATGGCTGTAGATGTGTGGTGTTATTTCTGAGGACTCTGTTCTGTTCCATTGGTCTGTATCTCTGTTTTGGTACCAGTACCATGCTGTTTTGGTTACTGTAGCCTTGTAGTATAGTTTGAAGTCAGGTAGCGTGATGCCTCCAGCTTTGTTGTTTTGACTTAGGATTTTCTTGGAGATGTGGGCTCTTTTTTGGTTCCATATGAACTTTAAAGCAGTTTTTTCCAATTCTGTGAAGAACCTCATTGGTAGCTTGATGGGGATGGCATTGAATCTATATATTACCTTGGGCAGTATGGCCATTTTCACGATAGATTCTTCCTATCCATGAGCATGGTATGTTCTTCCATTTGTTTGTGTCCTCTTTTATTTCACTGAGCAGTGGTTTGTAGTACTCCTTTAAGAGGTCCTTTACATCCCTTGTAAGTTGGATTCCTAGGTATTTCATTCTCTTTGAAGCAATTGTGAATGGAAGTTCATTCATGATTTGGCTCTCTGTCTGTTACTGGTGAATGGAAGTTCATTCATGATTTGGCTCTGTCTGTTACTGGCATCTGCTCTTAGTAAAACATTTGCAACTAGTTTTAATTTTCATTTGAAAACTTGCTTCTGTAAACTTTCAGTCATCTTCCAAATTACAAATTTTTCCTCTTTTTAGTTTCTACCTAATTTCCAGTTGTAGGTGCTGTCTCCTTCATTTAAAACAATCATTTCAGCTGGGGGCAGTGGTTCACACCTGTAATCCCAGCACTGTGGGAGGCTGAGGCAGGTGGAGCATGACGTCAAGAGATTGAGGCCGTCCTGGCCAACATGGAGAAACCCCATCTCTACTAAAAATACAAAAATTAGCTGGCATGGTGTAATGCCAGCAAGCTGTAATGCCAGCTACTTGGGAGGTTGAGGCAGGAAAAATGCTTGAACCCAGGAGGCGGAGGTTGCAGTGAGCCAAGATCACATCACTACACTCCAGACTAGCAGTAGAGCGAGACTCCATCTCAAAAATAAAATAAAATGAAATAAAATAAAATAAAATAAAACCATTTCATTTCTGGAGGTAGAGTTTCCCTCTTAAAGCTTTTCAGATTCATATCTCAAGGGTCTGGCTTTGTTTGCATCTTACCACATGTAATTTCCAGTTAATACATCAATGCCTTGTGCTCTTATTTCTCTCCTTAAAACAGTACATCATTTTTGCTTAATTAATTAAAGTGGTGACCTTCTCCTTTAGCTTTGTCAGTTTCTGTAGCTTTTTTTTTACTCCACTTCTGACTCTGGTACTGTGACCTGACACTGAGAATGCTTGTCTTAAAGGCCTGGGAGAAAAATGTTTTTCCGGTATGACGTAATTATTTACTCTTGGCTTTTCTGATGGATCTAAATTGTTCTATGTAACCAGGTGATTTCACATGCTCTTACTTTTACTGAAAGCCATACATTCCCCTGCTGGCGGTATTGCTTTTGTGTGTCTATTCTTCTTCCAGAACAGAGTTTGCTCATAATCTTAGACGCATACTTTTCCAGAGTCTAATTGAATTCAAGTATTTTTTCATGAGATTCAATATCCAACTTATTCGAAGTGTATTCCACAAAGAGAAACAGTCATACTACTAGAAGATTTTATATATATATATATATTTTTAATATATATAATTATATATAATACTTAATATATATAATACTTATAAGTATATATAATACTTAATATATATCAGAAAAGCCAAGAGTAAATAATTATGTCATACTGGAAAAACATATTTCTCCCAGGCCTTTAAGACAAACATTCTCAGTGTCAGGTCACAGTACGACAGTATATGTAATACTTTAAATTTAAATATATTACTTTAAATAAAATATATATATAAAGTAATCAGCCTAACAACCCGATATTTTAAGATAGCTTCTTGTGGTTTGGGCTGTCTTTATTAGGTTTTTGTCTAATTGAAATAAACTAAGTCATCTCTAACACAGGTCTAAGTATTTTTTTCTTCAACTATATAACTTTTTGAATTTGGTTTTGAATTCTTTCCATTATTACTCTGATTAAATAAATGACCATTATTTCTCAAGATATGTAATTCTACTTTAATTAATTTAAGATTTTTACCCTTTTTACATCCAAACAAATGACATACTTACCCAAAAATCAAATTACAATTTACATCTTTTCAACCTAAAATAGAGTGTGATTTTCCATTTGGGCTCCTGGGAAGTCTCAAAAGATGTGTCTCCTATTAGGCTTGTTTGACATGTTACATTGTATGAAAACCACTGTCAAATAATAAAATGATACTAAATATTCATATTTATATGGATATGTTATTGATGTAAACATTCTAAAAATTATGTAAAATTTATAAAGGCCTAATGGTCATGGTGTGATGCTATCAGTCATGATTCTGGTTATCTTAAAATGCTCCATACAATAGAAATAACCAAATTTCCTAGTCATTTGGTGAACTTTCATGAGACTTTAAACACGCCTATTCTAAGATTTTTATCATCTACAGTGCTTATTTTCCTCAGAATGTATCTATAATCAGATTCAGTGAAAAGACTAACAGGTAACAGGTACAGATTTCTAATAACTTTGAGATCAAGAAACTAAATAAAAATTTCCAAAATTCTTAAAAAAAAGATGGGTTCAAAAAACTGCAATTAAGATCAAACAAAATGAAAATTAATTATATGATATTAAGTAATCAAATTATTTTTATCATTTTTATTTGATGTATTTTTGGTTCTTTTTAAAAATCTTTTGTTTTCTAGATTTAAAGAAACTTTCTCCTTTAAACTATCTATATTTTGCAATAATTTCATAAAGTATACTCATAAACAAATATAAAAATATTTATCTATAGCGTGTACTAGATCCTAAATTAGTCTAGGTTTCTCCAATCCAATTTTATTTCATGGAATTACTAACAGGAAAAACTGCTATCTCCTAAAGACCTATAAGCTGAACCTAGACAACTGGATGTAAATTTCAAAATATAATCCTCTTGCCTAATACGTGGATCACACTGAGAGTTCACCAAACTGCCCAAGGCTATAACCAGAGACATTGGAATTACAAATTGCTGACTTCATGCTATAAATAGCTTTTCCTGAGATCATTGAAACTTCATAATAAAACTCTTGTCCCTTGATATGGTTTGGCTCTGTCTCCACCCAAATCTCAGATTGTAGCTCACAAACTTCCCATGTGTCATGGGAGGGACCTGGTGCAAGGTAATTGAATCATGAGATCAGGTCTTGCCCATGCTATTCTCATGATAGTGAATAAATCTCATGAGATCTGATGGTTTTATAAAGGTGAGTTCCCTTGCACACACTCTCTTGCCTGCTGCCATGTAAGAAGTGACTTTGCTCCTCCTTTGCCTTCCACCATGATTGTGAAGCCTCTTCAGCCATGTGGAACTGTGAGTCCATTAAGTCTCTTTTTCTTTATAAATTACCCAATATCAGGTATGTCTTTATTAGCAGCATGAAAACAGACTAATACACCCTTCTTAATGCCTATGTTTTTTACTTGACAGTACCTGACATTAAAATAAAATTAAATTCACCTGGTGGATAACTTTGACAATATGTAACATAACTTTTTGTTCAAATTGTACTAATGGTCCCTTATATAGAGTTGATACTTTCTGCTTTAATCCAATCCAGTGATCCCAGTGATCCCAGTGATAAAATGCTAGCTAATGACTACAATAAGTCTCACCCATTTTTCCCAACATCTTCTGATTTGTTTCATTGATTGACCTTAGATTTGGGCTCTTCATTCAAAGCCATTGTACAAACTAAATTTGTTTTATTGTTGTTAATTATTTTTTGTATTATGATTTTTAAGTTCTGTTATTATTGCCTGTCTAATCTCAATGAAGCCAGCTCTTAGATCAAAGTTTTGAAATGACTGTTAATACCTATGAGACTAATAAGATAAAACTCAATGCTGGACTACAAACAAACCTGCTCTGAAAAAAAATTTCCTTCTGGCCTCTTTGTTACTCAAATTTGGCCCGAGACCCTGCACTGACTCCATTATTTTTCTCCTGATGTAGGACTACAGACCACTAGGATAGGTCCATCTCAGCACCACAGGCCAATTAAGCTTGACTTCAAGATAGTTAGTGATGCCTTCAGAGGAATATCTTGATCCAAAGGGGGAAGTGTGAAAGGTGATTATATTAATTGTGAGAGCAGCAGGAGGCAGCCAAATGCCTATGCAGATTAGGATAGGTCTCCAGTAAAACTCTACCTTCAAGCCAAAGTAGCCTGAAACTCGCAGCCCAAAGTGAGAACTTCAGTTCCTTTTTGCCTTCCCTCTCCCAATTGGTTATTTCTAAACAATGTATTTTTACTAATCGAATGTTGCCTTTTCCAAAACTACCTAAGGCCAATCCCACCCCCATCCTTTGCCTATAAAGACCCCAGATTCAGTTGGTGGAGGGATGGGACAGCTTGACTTCAGAGGAGAGATACCCGGACTTTGGGGAAGAGGGATGACTTAACTTTGAGGAAGAAGTGACTGGACTTTAAGGAGAAGATGACCTGACTTTAGGGAAAACTACCTACCCCTCCAATCCCCTCTCCAGCTCCCCTCTCCACTAAAAGCCATTTCTACCACACAACAAAATTCTCCCCCATTACCACCCTTCAAGAATTCATGCCACCTCATTATTCTTGGACATTGATCAAGAGCTCAGGACACAATGACTGTGGGTACCCAAAAGTGCTATCACACCAGCTATTCAAGCTCACTGGCACAGGGTGAATAGATCCCCATGCATTGAGGCAAGGGATCAACTGAGCTGTTAGTCTGCAGACAGTGGAGCTAACAGAGTACTGGAACACTTCCTCTGGGTCTAGCTCTGCGTCCCACACAGAGTTTGCTCCTGCTGGTGCCCATAACTTCAAGCGAGATCCTGCACTCGCTCACTCATGCCCACTCTGACCATCAGCCCCACATGGAGCTTGCTCCTGCTGGCACCTGGAGTGGCTGGCCAGATCCTGCACACAGCTCACTCATGTGCTCCCTCCTGCAAGGGGTTGAGTGCAGTGAGCCAAATAAAAGTTTACCCCCGTCATGAGTCTGGTCAAGGGGCCAAGAAAAATCCTGTATCAATTATACAATTTTTTCATACCCAACTAAGTCATAGTGAATGAGTCAGGGAGAAAAAGCACTCAGGTATATATACCACCAGTTCCAATAACCGAATTTTCAGCAAGCCCAGCTGCTGAAGCAGCCTGCTGTATCCCTAAGACCAATTCTAACCTAGTAGCTGCTGAAATGACCTGCTGTGACAATAACACTGGTTTTACCTACTGCTGTCACTCACCAAAGCTTACCGGCTCCCAAAATCTTCTCCACTGTCAGTAAGCTTTCTTTCAAAACAATATGTAACATTTCTCTTTGTAATAAACCCCCAATCTTCTCTTTGTCCTTCCAATATATCAAAGACCACTCTGGTTGGCAATTTTGTTCCAAATGACAATTCTCTGATTCCCAAATAAATTGTATAGAGATTCGTTTCTATTTTGACTTGAAGAGTGGTAATAAATTCTGATACAATATTCAGAAGTTTGTTTTCCATAACAATACTAAGTCAATTTAGAATGCCATTTTACTGTGCTACAAAATGCTTAACTCTTCTCCTTCACTGACATTATGTGTAATTTTTTATTAATTTACATGCACTTAAAAATCTTGTATTTTTATAAGGTTTATATTAGATATAAGGTTTTTATTAGATATAATTTTGTGAGGAAAATAAACGCTCGCCTTTCCATTTGCATTGTGCTGATTCAGACTGTGCTTGAGTCTTCATGCACCCTGGTATATATTAAAGTACTAGACAAATGTATTGTAAAAACTAATACACATATGGACCATTATATTGTTATTTTTTAAAGCACAAAGAAAAATATTTTAGAAGATCACAAGGAGATTATAGCAAATCAATCTTCATATTCATTACACTAATGAAATACAATTCAACACTAGTTTCAATGTATTTTTTCCAAAAGATTAACTTTCAAGCAAAAGCTTTAGATCTCTGAAAGTAATATAATTAAATATAAAAATAGCAAAGATACATAATTCATTTCAGCTGTTTTCCGAGAAAAACCACAGTTTCCATAAAATATATGTTCTTGTAGTAAATGATTTTTTAAAATTATACTTTAAGTTCTAGGGTATACATGCACAACATGGAGGTTTGTTACATATGTTTAGGCAATTAAAATACCAACCTTCTACAACAGGCCAAACAATTTTCAAAGCACTAAGCTTATGTTCACTCAACCAGTCTCACGGAACAAAAACTGAGGTTAAGATATTCTGTTTATTGTAGTTCACACATTTATCAAGTAAAGAAGTCGTAAGTCAAACCAAGATCTTTTCTTGCTGAAGTTGCTGGGGTTTCTATGCTGCTTAACGCATGTTTTTAAATTATGAAATCAAAACTACAAATCTTGAGCCATTTTAATATGTTACTCGGGTAAAAAAAATTAATCTTTCCAAACATCTAATGGAATCCCAGGCATAGTGATTTATTAAAATACCAAGTTAAATATTTAAGAGCAAATTAAATTACTAATAATGAAATGAGTTGATTTGCTAAGAAAAGCAAGTATATAATTAAGGAGTCATTAGCAGACACCCTCAAAAGCATTACAACATTTAAAAGCAATCAACATTGCAACTCTTAGGCTGTGCTTTAAACTCCCCATAACCTAAACACATACATTAATTATTTACTTGCATGATCCACAATGAAGGATGAATTAGAAAAACCAGAGGCATTATTTTTAAAATGACAATATTTGGTACTGCAGCAAGGAAATAAGTAGCCGGTGGAATGAAAGATTCCATCCGGCTTTATCTCGGCAATGCTTTGAAGTATATGCAATGAATGACTTTGCATTGTTTCATCTTCTTAATGCTCTACAGCTGCCTCTTTGAGATGTCATAACAGACAAGGTCATTTAGACAAAGTCACATTAGGAAATGTAAATCACCTCATATGACTTATATGGAAAATGTGCTTGTACTTACTTGTACCATCTCAAACTCTAAGAGCCCAAACAGAAATGTACAAAGTGGTGAATTTCCTTTCTGATGATAAGTTAGTCTGAAAATAGGGTGAGAAAATGATACAAAATAACAAAAACGTATATTCCAAGTGAAAATTAGGAATTCTATAGCAATAGTAGCAGTAACAATAGGAGACAAGAGATGGAATGTAGATGCTAAGAGGATGTCCACAGAAAAGCACAAGACTCTAAATGCTCTTGGTACTAAAACACAGATTCAAGGTTTACTATCTGTAATATTCTGCTGCCAAGTACAGCTTATATGTGGCCACTGGTACTGTCTAAAATAAGGACAGATATTCATCAAAAAGAAATGCATAGCTGAAACTTTTCTGATATCAAGATATCAGTTTAACTACAATTATTTATAGGTGCCAACTTCCTCTGGAGTAAACTGTTACAGTGGGCCTCATGCACCAGTTAGACAATACAAGTCGCCCTTTACTGCATAAAATCCTGGACTGTGCATTTTGGCTTCACAGAATTGAGAGAACTGTAAAAATAGTATAGTGATATTACCTTTGTCTATGGGAATTGCTGAGTCAAATAACAAAAAGAATATATTTGGGAAAAACCTAACTTCATGATTACACTCAGGCACATAGGCTATTAATATGAATGAGGTAATAACCATAAATACAATCATAACCACAAGAACAACAGTAACTCGAATTTTCTCAGTTCATAAATTTTCTTAGAATGTTTTCTTAGTATCTGTTAGGTGCTCTTCCCAAGCCTCAGGATTACTCCATGATCCCCGTTGATGCAAAGGCAAACACCACACCCTCCTCAGTTCAACGTCGCCCTACCAGTCTTTTTAGCCTCTGACTCTTCCCTGTACTACTATATATACATTTGATATCTACATCCACATAGCCGGGCGCTGTACTTGTTGATGAAAATATCTCTTCCCTCTTAGACTAGGCATGACCATAAAAGTTAATCTGGGTCCAAAGATTAATGAGAATGGCCACTCAGTTTTTATTCAAGATCAATTTTATTTTCTGTGTAAACACAAGTTACATTCCAGACAAACATATATAAGTGAATGGACTTATGCCCTGATGCCTCCTTGGCTCTTCAGGATGCAAAACACGTCCTGCCAGCAGGTCCCTGCAGCCCAGGCATAGCAAAACATTCAGGGAGGAATTATGCTGCACAAATGATTTTACCAACCTTATCACATTAAGCAGCATTCACGCTATGCTATAGAAATGAACTTACTTGTTCTATTTCTAAACAAAACATGGGGTTCGCATTGGCTCGGACAAAGCTTTCCACTCCAGTACTATTTACTTGTCCACTTATTCTCAAAAATACAAGATGAATGATGTGCAATACCATGGCTGTGGCACGTGACCTATCTAGACCGGGATCATTTGTGTCCCAATATTTAACTGATTTCTGGGTGGGGTGAAAATATACCTTCAGTTTGTACTTCTATCATGCCCATTGCTACCATACACTTAATGACATAATCATATCACAATGCATCCTCAGAATCACTATTTCTAGCTGGATATACTAAGGCTTTATATCTAGGTCAGTTCATTGAGTCTGTGTCTCCTCTACTCCCTCCTTCATCACTCCATAGTATGAAGCATCCTCATAGGAAGCCTTGTCAATAGCCCTAAAGACAGACCCAGGTTGGCCTTTCACCCCCAAAGATACTCCTCATGCATGAAAGTCACTTTTTGTCTTCCATTTCCACAGCTGACCAAAGGCTAATTGTGGCCATATTCTAGGCTTAAACTGCAAGCACCTCTACTCTTTTGGGTTTGGGAAGAAACTACCTGATGTAATGGAAGGTTCAAGAACTACACCTGAGATGAACTAGTATTGGATTCATCCCACAACCTTCTCCTTCACCATAGTAAACAATATAAGAGTGAACAACATTATGTACAAAACTTAATATAGACAATATAATGTGAAGCATACAATGTAGCATATAATAGTCTATATGTATGTAATATAATGCAATGTAATATGACCCAGAACTCTTTTACAACAGAAAGAAAAAAAAAACTGTGAAAGTGAAAATGAAAACAAAACTACATATTCAACATATTCATTAAACCAGAAAGAAAACAAAAATCTGCCAGTGCTTGTAGACAGAGATGCCACTGTGAATGTGCCATAAGGCCATGGCTACGTGCTAAAGCCAGGCTACACAGAACCCAGACGCCCAACAACGGTGTTTATTAACAACTTAGTTCTCTGTCAACGAGTACAATTCAGTTCACAACCAATCATCATGATTCTTTCTACCAAAACACTCTCATGAATTCCTAAGCCTGCAAGTATTGCGGTATGCATACATGTTGTCTGATTTCAGCCTCCACAGGAGAATTAACAGAACGAAATGTAGAAATTGGCTTTACAGTCAGCACAGCCCAACATAAAGGGTCAGGAGGGTAATGAGCAGTATCGAATTAACTTGAAAGTGTAAGAGAAAAATGTCTGTGTTGAAGTATAGTCATACGCCTTATCAAGAGTGTTCCAGTATCTTTGGTAATAATTTTAAAGTAGCTATAATTTTAGTTAAATGTATCATTTGAAAATCACAACCTCCAGTGACCACTGCTATTTTAGAGAATCAGACCAGTTTTCTAAAAAATGGATGAGGAAGTGTGCCAGTCAGTAAAACCATACCATAGTGACCACTTAGATTTTAATGTAACCTATTTTAAGATTCTTAGAAAGTTTAAACCTCTCATCTCTGTCATTATGATGGATTTCTGTGTCATTGCCACAGGGCAAAATCATTTGGAGGAGAGCTCTGAAGCGCACACTAAGGACAGAATTACCTGGGCTTCAGCTCTATTTTTCCTGATATGTGTATTCTTTTCAAGGATACTACAAAAGTGGTATTTCAAATCCCTCTAGCAACATCCACTGAAATCATCTCGGGGCAGACAGAATATGGTAGATTTATGAATATTCATAACAGCACATGGCCCATTATGATTCAATGTGCTGTGCAAAATACAGCTGCTTTGCTCCAAAACCACCAGGAGAGCAGAGGGTACTTGTTTTAAGTGGTCCCCAAGGTCAAAACTAGTTAGCAATTTCATAGTTAGAAAATTATCCATCTCGCCATACATGTTAAAAGCAGGGTTTCCTTTAAAGTATTCAGGGATATATAAACCAGCCTCTCTCTTTTCTGCTAACCGTAAACCATTTGAAGACTGATGAAAACAAAAATAGACTCTGTAGGAAATGTACCTCCCTTTATGTTCTTTATTTTTCTATCCTATGTTCATTTTTGATGAATATTTATACCATGAAGGTTCAGTGATCTTAGAATAGAAAAGATGCAATCTGTCAGCAATCTATTGTTAACACTGAAATCCAATCTTATGTCAGGGTACAGTGTCACTGAGTGGAAATTTCATTAAACTAAGAAACAGACGGTCTCCTTATAGTTGACATTTTTGCTTATGTTTAAGAAGGCTACCTTTTCATTTTTAATATGGAACCAAATAATGATGGCCCATTCTTAACTTTTAAAAAGAGGCAGAGTCAAGAGATTGAGAATATAAGCCACAAACTGTGAGAAAGCATTTGCGAAGGACACATCTGATAAAGGACTGCTATTCAAAATATACAAAACACTCTTAAAACTCTGCTAAGCAAATGAACAACTTGATTGTTTAAAAAATGGGCAAAAGATCTTAACACACATTACACCCAAGATATACAGGTGGCAAGTAAGCATATGAAAAAAGTCCAACATTGTGTATCATTTAATCAAATGCAAATTAAAACAAAATATATTTTGTTAGAATAGCCAAAGTCCAGAACACTGACAACCCCAAATGCTGGTGAAGACATGGAACAACAGAAACTCTCATCGATTTCTCGTGGAAGTGCAAAGTGGTAGAGCCATGTTGAGAGGTAGTTTAATAGTTTCTTACAAAACTAAACATCGTCAGTTTATGATCCAGCAATCATACTCCTTGTTATTTACACAAACGTATTGAAAACATATGCCTACATAAAATCGTGCACATGGATACTTAAAATAGTTTTATCCATATTTGCCAAAACTTGGAAATAATCAAGATGTCCTTCAGTAGATGAGGGACACATCCAAACAATGGAATGTTATTCAACACTAAAAAGAAATAAGCTATCAAGCCATGAAATGAAATGGAGACAACTTCTACTAAGTTAAAGAAGCCAATCTGAAAAATACTACATACTGTATGATTTCAACTATATGACATTCTGGGAAAAGCAAAACTATGGAAAAAGAAGATTAGTGGCTGTCAGGGGCTGAGGGGAGGAAAGAATTAACAGGAAGGGCACAGTGGATTTCCAGGACAGTAAAATTATTCTGTGTGATATCATAATGGTGCATACATGTCATGATACACTTGTCCAAGCCCATGGAATGTGCAATGCCAAGAGTGAATCTTAATGCAAACACCAGTCTGGGTGACAGAGCAACACTCGGTCTCAAAAAACAAAAAAATAAAAATAAAAGTAATAATTCTCAGTAAATATATACATCCTATACATGTATATATTTTTTAAGTAGTTTTAGCTTTAAAGATGGTTTGTAAACATAACAACTTTATTTTGGGTGATAATGATGTTCCATGGCATATTCACTGATTGTAGCAAATGTACAACTCTGGTGTGGGATGCTGATAAAGGGAGAGGTTATATGTGGGGGTAGGGAGATAGGGTGTATGTTGGAACTCTTTTTGTGTTCAATTTTGCTTTGAAACAAAATATTGTTAAAAATGAAATTCATTAATTCAAAAGGCAGGAAGCATGAAACATTTTGTATAAAAAGAATAATAATGGACTGGGTGTGGTGTCTCACTCCTGGAGTCCCAGCACTTTGGGAGGCTGAGGCAGGTGGATCACTTGAGATCAGGAGTTTGAGACCAGCCTGGCCAACTTAGTGAAACCCAGTTTCTACTAAAAATACAAAAATTAGCTGGGTGTGGCAGCACATGCCTGTAATCCCAGCCACTTGGGAGCTAAGGCACGAGAATCGCTTGAACCCAGGACGCAGAGACCGCAGTGAGCCTAGATGAGATGGTACCACCACACTCTAGCATGGGTGACAGAGCAAGACTGGGTCTCTAAAAAAATTTTAAAAAGTAATGATTCTCAGTGATTATATACATTACATACATCCTGGACATGCATATATTTTTATCAGTGGTTTTAGCTTTAAAGATGGTTTGTAAACATAAAAATTTTCTATTCATCTTCATTGTGAGTAGCCTATGTGTGAAGCTCTGCCTAACATTAACATACATTATGCACTCTAAAGTTTATTTAAAATCAACTTTTTGTTTGTCTTTTTGAGACAGAGTGTCGCTCTGTCACCCAGGCTGGAGTGCAGTGGCGTGATATCGGCTCAGTGCAAGCTCCACCTCCCAGGTTCACACCATTCTCCTGCCTCAGCCTCCTGAGTAGCTGGGACTACAGGCGCCCATGCCCGGCTACTTTTTTGTGTTTTTAGTAGAGACGGGGTTTCATTGTGTTAGCCAGGATGGTCTCGATCTCCTGACCCCGTGATCTGCCCACCTCGGCCTCCCAAAGTGCTAGGATTACAGGCGTGAGCCACCACACCAGGCCAATCATTTCTTTTAAGGAAAAAAACTTCCTTAATACTTTGTGTAATATCTGCAATTAAAATAGTCAATTTCCCATAAATGAGAATTTGAATGACATGACATTTTTGTTTATTTTATATTTTTCTTGTTTGGGTAGTAAGTTTCTCATGACACATTACTTATAAATAAGTTAGATTCCAAAGATAAAAAATTGACATGAAATCTGCCTGCGGGGAGAAGAAAAAGAAGCCCAAATTGTCAATCTTCTTATCAGTCTCCTAGTAAGAAAATGATTGAAGGTGGTAACAGAAGAAAGAATCTTGGGAGGGAAACTGAAAATATTACCTGCTTTATGTTCTTAGTCAAAATTCAGAATTTAAGCAGCATGCTAATCCCTATAGATTTTTCAGTTTGGGCAAAAGTGAGAATGATCTCATCTTTAACAATGTTCAAAAATGTCACAAGACTACTTTCATTCAAAAATCTACTTTCCAATTGTTTCTAAATGGTTTCCAAAAATTCTGTCAGTTGTTAAAAAGAGTGACTCCTAAATACACAGAGCTTTAAATACAGAACTGTCTCCTTAAATTATTTTCTCTTGGTTTGACATTCTGAGTGTCAACATGATTTAACTTAACATAAATTACTAGAAATATTTCTTATGTTTACTTGGTTATTTACACATTAATGAAGTGACACAAAAAATAATTGTTTTCAATGAATCTTTGTGAACAGACACTACTCCAAAAGGATACTGACCTTCCAGTTGCTATCTAGGATGACATCCACAGTAAGGATTTGGGGAATGGCCATTTCCTTAAAATCTGGCTGACCTTAATGTACCTTCAGATATTTTATGTCAGATAATAAGAGCCAAAGTATGGTGGCAGGATTTCTAATATGTTGGTTAAGAAAGGTTGATTGGTCTGCTTTGCCAGTAGGAGAATCTCATTTTGGGGAGTGGAGCTTGAAAAAGCAAAACAAATCTGGACTTTAGGAACTGGGAAGACTTTATTATTATAATGAAGCCAACACAGGAAATGTGTTACATTAATCCTGCTGAGGTTAAACGCTTCTAACAAACTGTATTTAGTTCAGGAAAAAATCTTCATTGAAAATATTTTATAGTCATTTCCTAATTGTGCCTCTTCTTGTCCATTAGATAGATGAAGTTAACATTTAATTAATTTAATGAATTAAAACCAATACCAGTAAAATACCAATAATCTATATTAGGGAGATAAAAAAGTAGACAGTAAAGTTCATATATAAAAACAGGTAAGAATAGCTCAGAAAACACTGGAAAAGAAATTCGTGAAGGGAAATTTGCCCTAAAAGGTAAAAACAAATCAATATATATAATAAAATTAGTGTGGGATTGTTACAGAAATAAACAGACCAGTGAAATAGAATGGGAAGTCTGTAAATAGACTCATGTGCATATGTTGTTTTGTATAAAGGATAAGTGACACCTCAAATCACTAAGGTAAAGAGGAGCTTTTAATGAAGTGTGCTGGAGCAACTAGGTGGCCATTTAGAAATTATAAAGTTAGATATACATCTAAAATCACACACAACAATAAACTTCAAATGAATTAGGCACATAAATGTAAAAATGAAATCATGCAAGTGCTAGGAGAAGAGATAGGTAGATTTGTCTTTGAAGTTGGTGTAGGAAAAGTGTTCCTAAGGATAACTCAAACACAGAAACAATCAAATTGAAGATTAATATATTTGATTACATACATCTTTTAAAAGTGCATGCCAAAAACACCGTAAGAGCAGTCAGAAGATAACTGAGTAACAGGGAGAAAATATCTGTAACATATACCATGGTTGAAGGGCTAATATCCCCACTATACAAGGAATTCCTAAAAGCTAAGGGACAGAGTAGTAAAGTTTAGAGAGAAAAAAATGGAAAACCAAACATGATGCAACAATTTATAAATTAATATTTTAAAATGAACTTCAAACAGGTAAAAAAGTAAAAAAATCATGGTTAGGGAAATGTTACTTAAAACATAACTAAGATACTGTTTTCTATTTATTATACAGGCAAAAATTTAAAGTGTCCTAGTTGCTGAGTCTGGAGAAACAAGCCCTCTCACATATTGCTGGTAGAAATGATCATCAGTCTGAAAGTGTTGAAGGGACAGCTTACATGCATACATGCATACACACACACACACACACACACACACACACTTCTCTCTCCTCTCAATAGAAAATAGATTAGATTAGATTAGATTAGATTAGATTAGATAGATAGATAGATAGATAGATCGATCTCCATTCTGGCTTTCTGACTTGGAATCCCACTTCCAGTAATCTACCTTAAAAGCATATCCCAATAATATGGAAATATATATGCATAAGATGATTTGTGTTTTATTTGCAATCACAAAATATTAAAGGCAATGCAAATGATCACACTTAGGAAAGTGGTTGAATAAATTATGGCACATCTACACAAAAGAGTCTTCGGCAATGTTAAACAAGAATGAGAGCAGGCTCTATGGACTGATCTGAGTTCATGTGTAGGATATACTATTAAGTGAAAAAAGTGAAGTACAAAAGAATGTTTGCAGTATGCTACCTCTCATGTAAAAAAGGAGTTTACATATGTTTATGGTTCAATTTATGTGAAGTGTCCAAATTAATCAAATTTATAGACCTAAAGTAGATTTGCAGTTACCTAGAGTTGGAGGGGAAGGGATGGGGAGTGACTGTTAAATGGCTACAAGGCCAAAGCCATTCTGGGGGAAGATGAAAGTGTTAGATCATAGTGATGATCTAACACATCATTAGATCATGGTGATGCTTGCACAACTCTGTGAATACACCAAAACCTACTGAATTGTATAGAATTTGCAGAGCTAGGCCAGGCGCAGTGGCTCACGCCTATAATCCCAGCACTTTGGGAGGCTGAGGCAGGCAGATCACCTGAGGTCAGAAGTTTGAGATCAGCCTGAGGAACACGGTAAAACCCTGTCTCTACTAAAAATACCAAATTAGTTGGGTGTGGTGGTATATGCCTGTAATCCCAGCTACCCGGGAGGCTGAGGCAGGAGAACCACTTGAATCTGGGAGGCAGAGGTTTCAGTGAGCCAGGATCGTGCCATTGCACTCCAGCCTGGGCAACAAGAGTGCAACTCCATTTCAAAAAATTAAAAATAAATAAAGAGAATTTGGAGAGGAAACGTTCAAGACATGTAGATCATATAGTACTAATAAATGTATTAAAACTTAGAAAAAGAAAGCAGAGGACTTAAGAAAACATACATGTATCTGATCATTTGTACCAAAGAAACACAGCGAGAATAAATCAGACTTTAATGAGATTGGTTACCTATTGAGGGGGTGGAGATATATGAGAAGAATGAAAAGAAAGGGAGAAATGAATATAGGGTAGTTGGAATGAAAAGAAAATGTATCACACTTTTCTGAATATATATGGGATATAATTTGAATATTTGTCCTCACCCAAATCTCATGTTGAATTTTTACCCCCAATGCTGGAGGTAGGACCTGTTGGGAAGTGTTTGGATCATGAAGGTGGATCCCTCATGGCATGGTGCTGTCTTTGTGATAGTGGCTGAGTTCTCATAAGATCTGGTGGTTTAAAACTGTGTGGCACCTCCCTCCCAACCGCACTCTCTCTTGCTTTTGCTTTTTCCATGTCACATGCCTGTTCTTGCTTTGCCTTCGGCCATGATTTTAAGCCTTGTGAGGCCTCCCAGAAGCAGATGCTTTCAGTGGGGTCTGTAAAACCATAAGTCAATTAAACCTCCTTTCTTCTAAATTACCCAGTCTCAGCTATTTCTTTCTAGTAAGGTGAGAATAGACTAATACAATGTGTTTGTATAGTTTTGACTTTTAGAACTATATTACTGGTTCACCTACTTGAAAGATGAATAAATAAAATCAACCACAATGCATGGGGGATAAAAAATTAAATACAAATATTTTAAAATGAAACTAGCTATATTACAAACGAAAAACATAAGCACACGCATATTTAGGAACAGAGTGAACTAACCTAAATAAATTCAGGAAGCAGTACTTTTCACTGGATATCATAATGTCAAAGACAAAAATGACTATAAATAAATATTGAGCTGTAGTGAGTAAAGTTGTTTCTCACAGGGTTATGTGTAGGTGATTCTGAAACCACATGTACATTAGGATTAATCAAATAGGTGAATGTATTGTAGATAATGAGAGCTAGGTGTCTCAATAGTGAAGAAATAAATTTAAAAAAGGGAAATCCACTATTTTGGTGGATTATAAGTAGAGTTGTCGGTATGAACTCTTGGTTTTAAAAAACAGAGAAATACATAGATAAGGAAATAAATATAGCTGTGTAGCAACATGTGGATTAGTATATCTCTAGCAACATATGGATTAGTATCTTTATCTATCTACATGTCTACCTACATACCTACCTATAATCTATTTCGCGGCTCTGTCTGCTGAAAGGGCCTAGGAGCAATGATAGCCCAGAAGCAATGAAGACACCAAACACAGAGCTCGTGGTTTATAGTTATCATTCTCCAATTCAAAACAAACAAACAAACACCATTAAGCTTCAGCTTCTTGGAGAAGTGGTTGTTCAAGACCTAGGGTTAGGAAAATACGAGATGAGCCTCGAAATTAAGTGCCCATAAAAGGTAAGGAAATGTCAAAAGGACATAGAGGCCAAGTTGACAGAGATTCCATTGGTCAAACCTGGCACACACTGATCAGCAAAATAAATAATGACAGTATTGGATTATAACTCATAAAATAAATGTCCATGAGTTGGTTATAACTTGAGTACATAATAGAAGAGACAAGTAATTCTTCCTGCAAAAGAATTCTAATACATATAGAAGGCAAAAGGGAGACACAAAAATCATAATTAAGTAATCATTAATGCAGACAAGATTCATTGATAGATGCTAATGTGAGTAAACAGAAGTTTGAGGAGAAGCAAGAAATTTGAGTAGTCTCCAAGTATCTATCTCAAGATATTTATTAATTACACAAGGACAAAAATAGTAATTTTATAGTAGAGAAATGTAGCCAACAAAACTGTAAGGAAGTAATGACGCTTAATATCACCAGTAATAAAACATCCATATTTTGTAATTTCTAATATGATACACCAAAAAGGTAACACTTCTGTGATATTCTCCCATCCTCATCCCAACAATAAGTAAATAAATAAAAGCAAAGAACATCAACTCAATATAATCAACAGAAAACATCAGAGAAGCCCAAATTAGAGACATAGTTTACAAAATAACTGAACAGTATTCATAAAATGAGTGAAGCCATAAAAAGACAAGAAAAAAACTGGAGATTATGCCATCAATTGGAGAAGACTGAGACACAACTAAACACAACATGGGGTATTGATTTATATCCTAGAAAAAAGAGAGACCCTTAGAGGGAAAAGTGAAAGTCAAATAAGGCATGTCACTTGGTCAATAGTGTAGTACCTATTTAATTTTGCTAAATGTGTTTTGGTTTTGTAAATTGCTATCATTAGGAGCAGCTAGGTTAAGGGTATACATGAATTCTCTTTACTAACTTTGCAACTTTTCTGTAAATATAAAATTATTTCAAAGTAATAAGTAAAAAATAATATGAGGTAGTTTTTTACTTTATATTTTGAAGATTTAAAAATTGAGCAAATAAAAGGGAATGCAAACTGTCCAAGCTAAAACTTATTCATGCATGATTGTAAACTCAAAAGCCTGATTTCAGAAACCATTGTCCTAAAACATTCACACAATATTTAGGATAATGAAGGCATTTATCAATTAAAACACCTGAAACTACACAGAAATTTTATATTAACTGAAGAGCAGTTTTCACTGGGTGTCAGCACTCACTCACAGTGTATGGAAATGCAGTGGGATGATTTGTGGTGCCCCAAAATTACTTGAAACATTGACAGTGGGAGAGGGTTAGGCATGCGAATAGCTCTTCACAGCACAGAAAGATGTGCGTAACAACAAGAAACATATCTAAAGACCAATTGTGTAATCACCAACTAAGAAACTCCAAAGAACTGAGAGAGGTATTCTAAGTCCAAAGAAGTAGATTTTGTCACTACTTTGCCTTGTGTATTAGATCAAGAAAGACAAATATGTGTAGTATTTCAAAAGGTAGAATACCAAGGTGCGATCTTCTTGCCTAACTTTCGAGTTCATTGTCAGATACTAAAGTTGGAAGTCTAAAATTTGTATTCAATTTAGATACATGTTTGAGACAGTATTGCCAATTAATTATTCCTTAATATTTAATGAAATGATAGGTGACACTTTCATTTGGCCCATATCCTCCTATTAAAATCAGACATCTATAACTGAATCAGATCCTGAACCTAAATTTTGATTATTTAATCTAAATATGTTTCCCGATAAGAAAACGTTACTTTTCCTTCTCATCCTATAGCACGTGGAAGAAGCACCACACTACCCTGAAAAAAGACGTGAAAAGGAACTCAGGGTGCCTTGGTGATTCAGAATGTTATCTTCATGCAGTCAGATTCCTTCGAAGGGCTGCTGCCTGTAGGCTTCTCTGTCAGCTCCCATTAATAGTATCTCCTACATTCCTTGTAGACGCTTCCCTCAACAGTGATAACTTGTTTTGGCAGGAGTCCTATCAACAGCTAGTCCCACAGGAAATATCCTCTTCAACTGAAATGCCTTCCATTCACAACAACTCTTAGTTTTAGCATTCTGTTCTATACATAATGAATATAGCTTACCCCAGTTATCACTCCAACCAGCATGTGCAATAATCCCCAGTGTCTCTCGCCTCCTCACACTTGCGTAATTTCTTTCACAGTTAACACTTGCTACTCAAAATGGGTACTGCAGAGCCTTTTAGCAATGCCGAATCTCAGGCTCTACACTAGACCTACTGAATCAGAGACTGCACTTTAGCAAGATCCCCAGGTGATTGATTTGACCACTAGTTTAAGATGCACCGACCTAAATCAATCAGCGCGGCAGTTTCAGCGCCATATTTAAAGGCCAGCTCATATCGGGGTCCCTGAGTTTTTCAGTGACAGCCTGCTGCAAAACTCTTCTACAAACCATGCAGAAAGACTTTAGATGAGCAAGATATTCAATGCAAAGTCCGACGAAAATAACTTACATGTCATTTAAAAATTGCTTTTTACGTCATAAAAATATTTATGATTTCACTTCTTGTAAAAAAAAAAAAAAGAAAAGAAAAGAAATTCTGAAAGATGTCATTACAAAATGTAGTTGCTTGCACTAGACTCTAAGCTCTTTCAGGACCAATGCACAGGGGTTATAAGACAACTGGACGTAACATATTGATTTGGGGATACTGTCAAAGACTTTGTTATATATCGCTTCCACTTTATGAAAATGTTTTAATACTGGTGGGCATTTGGAAAACACTTTCAAAAATTCACCTCGTTCAATTACTAATTTAATGTATGCAATAGGTTTACTTCCAGGCAGCCATACTTTTATTATCTCCTTAAAATATCATTCTATATTATGCAGAATTGACTCTTCTCATAGACATATTTTAAATCTTTAACATCGTGACATTCAATTACACTCTATCCAGTCAGAATAATAATTAGGATTTGACCTTAAGGAATTTACACTTTTGTGAAGAACACCTAAATATAAGCAAATAATTGTACTAAATAGAAAAAATACACAGAGGTGCAAGAAAAAATGGAACACATAGGCAATTATGCATTCACAAAAATTCCATGTAATTTGTGTTCCTTTTTATTTTAGTAAAATTTACTATTTTTAACTATACTATTTAGTGTTTAGTATACTCATATGCTTGTGCTACTATCATCATTTGTCTCCATAACTCTTTTCATCTTGCATAACTAAAACTATACCCATTATAAAACTATTCCTTATTCGACCCATTTTCTGATAACAATCATTCTTCTTTCTGTACCAGTTTTTAAAAATTCTGTATTCGATTCCATTTGTCTATGTGCCTGTTTTTGCAAGTACCACACTATTGATTACTGTAGCTTTAAAGTAAGTTTTGAAACCAGAAAGTGTGAACCCTTCCACTTTGTTCTTTTTCAAGCTTGATTGTGCTGTTTGGGGTTCCAGGAGATTCTATATAAATTTTAGGATTTTTTCTATTTATGCAAGAAAAAGTCATTAGGATTTGGATAAGGATTGCATTGAATCTGTAGATCATTTGGGGTAATATTGCCATCTTCACAATATTAAACATTCCAATCCATGGGCACAGAATGTCTTTTCTTTAAGAAATGTTTTGTTTTTGTTTTTGTTTTTGTTTTTTTTAGTTTTCTTTCACTGTTCAAATTTATCACCACCTTGGTTAATTTCTATTTCATGCTTTCTGATGCTATTGTAAACTGAATTGCTTTTGTAACTTTCTTTACAAAGTGTTTATTTCTAATGTATAACATACAACTGATTTCTTGTGTTGACTAATATTCTGCTACTTTGCTGAATAGGTTTATTAATTTTAACCATATTGTTGTGGAATCTTTAGGGTTTTCTATATTTAAGATCATATTATCTGCAAAAAGATAATTTTGCTTCTTCCTTTCCAATTTGTCATTTATTTTTACTTATTTCGCTAGTTAGAATTTCTAATATTAAGTTGAATAATATTAGAATGGAATCTCATGAGAGCTCAAATAGCCAAAAAGAAGCTTGAAAACGCAGAACAAAGTGGGAAGGCTCATACGTTCTAATTTTAAAACTTTATTATAAATATACAGCAATCAATAGTGTAGTACTGTAATAAACACAAGCATGTAGACCAATGGAATAGAATACAGTTTTTAACAAGTGGTGTAATAAAAAACCCTGGTAATTCACATGCAAAAGAATGAAATTGAACCCTTAACACTATATATAACAAAATTAACTAAAAATTAATGAAAGACCCAAATATGAAACCTAAAACTGTATTTTTTTAAGAAAACATAGGGCAAAAACTTCATGACATTGGATTTGGTAATGATTTCTTGAATATACTAAAGGCACAGACAACAAAAGAAAACAAACTGTATTTTGTGAAAATATTTTCAAAATTGTGTATCAAAAGGCACTATCAGGTCTTGTTCCTGACCTAAAAGTAAAAGTGTTTAGTCTTCAACCATCAAATTGACGTTTGCTGTTTTTCTAGAGAGCTTTTATTATGTTAAGGAAGTTTCCCTCTGCTCTTAGTTTGTTTAGTGTTTTTATCATGGCAGTGTGTGAAATCTTGCCAAATGTTTGTTTCTGCATCAGTTGAGATGATCATGTCTTCATTCTCTTTAGGTTGTGTTTTACCTCGATTGACTTTTATGTGTTGAAACATCCTTGTGTCCAGGAATAAATATCACTGGCCATAGTTTGTAATCTTTTTGATATGCTTTTTAATTTGCTAGCATTTTGTTGTGGAGTTTTATATCAATGTTCATAAGAAATGCTAGTCTCTAGTTTTTGTGTCTTGTATTTTTGTCTTGTTTTGATATCTGGGTAATGCTTGCCACATAGGTTGATTTAGGAAGTTTTCACCTCCTCTTCAACATTTGTTAAAGTTTAAGAATTGGTGTTAGTTATCCTTTCAATTTTGGGTAAAATCCACTGGTGAAGCCATCAAATCTGGGGCTTTTGTCAGGAGATTATTTGGTTACTAACTCAATCTTCTTATTAGTTACAGGTCTATTCAAATTTTCTATTTCTTTGTGATTTTGTCTTTCTAGGAAGTTGTCCATTTCATTAAGGTTATTCAACTTTTAGTTTACAGTTGCATGTACTACTGACTTATAATCCTTTTTATATCTGTAGAATGGGTAGTTCTGTCCCCACTTTCAATTCTGATTTTAGAAATCTGAGTGTTTTTTGTAGTTCATCTAGCTGATTGCCAATTATGTTGATCTTTCCAAAGAACCTAAGTTGTATGTCTATTTTTTTTTTAATTTTATCTCTGTTTTAGTCTTTATTATTGCTTCCCTTCTGTTACTTTTGGGTTTAGTTTCTTCTCATTTTTATTGTTCTTTAAGTTAAAAAGTTTGTTTATTGACTTGAGATCTTTTGTCTTTTAATGTAAACATTTATAACTAAATAACCTGTTTAACACTGATTTTGGTGTGTTCTGTAAGTTTTTCTATATGTTTCTATTTCCATTTATCTCCAAATATTTTTTATATCCCTTGTGATTATCATTGGGCCTTTGGTTGTTCAGAGTTTCTTGCTTGATTTCCACAAATACGTGAATTTTTCTGTTTCTCTTCTGTTACTGATTTCTAATTTCATGCCATTGTGGTTGGACAATATACTTTATATAGTATCTATATTATAAAATATATCAAGACTTAATTTGTGGGCAAACATATGGTCTATACTTGAAAAAGTCCAAGGTACCCTTGAGAAGAATATGCATTCTGCTTTTGTTCAGTAGAGCGTTCCGTATGTCTCTATTCAGTTTATTACATTGTTCATGCCCCCTAATTCCTTACTTAACTTCTCTCAGATTTTTCTCCCTATTATTGAAAGTGGAGTACTGAAATCTTCAACGATCTTTCTACAACTGTCTGTTTGCCCCTTAAGTTCTGTCAACTTTTGCCTCATATGTTTTGATGGTCTGCTATTAAGTACATAAATGTTTATAGTTATTAAATATTTTTTCTGGTATTGGACATTTTAGTAGTACATAACGTCCTTTTCTCGTGGAACCTTTCTTTAAGAGTCTATTTTGTCTGATATTAGTTTAACTATCCCTGGTATCATTTGCATGGAATATTTTCCACCTTTCACTTTCAATCTATTTGTGCCTTTGGATATAGAGTGAGTCTCCTGTACATAGCATACAGTTGCATCATTTTTAAACCATGTACATTTAAGTAACTACTGATAAGAAAGGATTAATTTCTAACTTCTACGATTTTGTTTTCTATATGTCTTATAGCTTTTGGGCCATTCCTTTCTTGTATTACTCTATCTTTTGTGTTGATTTTTTTGAAGTGAGACATTTAAATTCATATCTAATTTTCTTTCATGTGATATTATTTAGCTATTTTCTTTGTGGTTACCATGAGGATTATATATATATTTTTTTTTTCCTCAGCCTCCCAAGTAGCTGGGACTACAGGTGCCCACCACCGCGCCCGGCTAGTTTTTTGTATTTTTTAGTAGAGACGGGGTTTCACCGTGTTAGCCAGGATGGTCTCGATCTCCTGACCTCGTGATCCACCCATCTCGGCCTCCCAAAGTGCTGGAATTACAGGCTTGAGCCACCGCGCCCGGCCGAGGATTATATTTAACACCTTAAAGTTACAGCACTCTCATTAGAATTTTTATCAGCTTAACTTCAACAACATACAAAACTCGGCTGTTTTGATGCCTCTGTCTCCATTATTTCAGTTGTTGATGACACAGAATTTTATCTCTATACACTGTATATCCAAAAACATAAATTAATTTTAACACATTAGTCTCTTATGACGAAAACAAAATGTAAGTTACAACACTAAGTTACAATAACAACAGCTTTAGACTAATAAAATTGTTAATGTCTTTTTGTCTTAAATCATGTAGAAAACAAACAGTAGAGATATAAAACATTGTTAATATAATACTAGCTTTCATAATTGTTCACATTTATCTTTACTGGTATCTTTATTTCTTCATATGGCTTTAAGTTACCATCCAGTTTTCTTTTATTTCACCTTGCTAGAATCCCTTGAGCATTTCCTGCAGAGCAGGCCTAGTGGTAATAAAATTATTCACCTTATCCAGCTTTTCTTTATCTGAGAATGTCTTAATTTCTCCTTGACTATCAATGGACAGTTTGTTGGATGTAGGATTCTTGGTTGCCAGTATTTTTAATGTTTGCTACTTTAAATGTATCTGTTCAATGCACTATGGTTTCCAAAGTTTCTGAAGAGAAATCTTCTGTAATGTTATTGAGGATCCTTTGCATGTGAAGAGTTACGTGTCTTTTGGCTTTCAATAGTCTCTCTTCGTCTTTGTCTTTCGTTTAGATTATAACATGTCTTGAAGTGAGAATCTTTTATCATACTTGGAGCCACTGAGCTTCTCGAATCTTTATATTCATGATTTTCAATAAATCTGAAAATTCGGTATCATTATTTCCTTAAACTTAATTTCAGTCCACTCTATCCCTTTTCATCTGGGACTCTCACAGTGCATATATTTCTCTGCTTGATGGTTTCCCTCACATTCCTTAAATTTTTTTCACTTATCCTCCATCTTTTTTCTATTCCTCAGACTCAATAATTTTCACCGTCCTGTCTTCTAGTTTGTGGATTTTTTATTCTGCCTGCTCAAGTCTGCTTTTAAAATTCTCGAATAACTGTGTATTCCAGTTACTGTAGTTTTCAACTCTAAAATAATTTTTTATTTCTTTTTAGGATTCTCTAGTTTATTAATATTTTCATTTTGTTTATGCATTGTTTTCTTGATTTTCTCCATATCTTCCTTTAGTACTCTGAGCATCTTGAAGACCACTGTTTTAAAATCTATGCCTAGTGGATCTGTCATCACTTTGTTTTCAATAACAGTTTATTTTATTTGTTCTTTTGAATAGGTCACATATTTGTTTTTCTGCATTCCTTGAGATTCTCCCCATTTCTTCAGGTTTTACTGGTGCATTTATTTATTTATTTATTTATTTTTAATTCTTATAGACTCTTCCCTTTTAGTGAGTTAGTCTGAGGTGTAAACTTAATGTTTTCAGAAGTCATTTCTGAACCTGTGACTTCTCCTGGGCGTGCAAAGTTACTCTGTAATTTTTCCCATATTTGAGGTTGTTTTTGAAGATGCTAGTCTTTAATACCTGGATTCCAAAAGTTTTAAAAAGAGAAAAATAAGTAGTGGGACACTGGCCCTTTTAATTCTGTGAAAGTCACTTCAGCTAGTGGGGAAGAGCTTTCAACAATGGGGGCAAGTGCAAAAACAATGGCCACTGTCTCTTTAACTGTACTGCTGTAATTAGAAGGAATAATCACCAATCTGAGCACAAATCTCTTATATTTGGAGGATAGAATCCTTTTTGCCACTCTGGCTCCCTACAACTGTATGCAAACTGCTTCAGGAACATACAGATGCCTGCCATTGGTTGAGGGGTCCAGGATGGGTAGCTGCTACTGTGCTACGAGCAGCAATTGACTGAAATTAACTACAGTTTACCATCCAAGCCTTGTTCCAGAAATTACAAGTCTTTAATAGACATCAGAATTCCAAAGTAGTAACAGATTCTGACAGTGTAATTATTCTCTAGTTCTGAAAGCATATTTTAGGTCCTTCCTACACTTCATCTTTCCAGAATCCTCTTCATGTGCTTGCTTTTAATACGTAACACTCCTAGAGAAAGTTACATCGTATTGTAAAAGTATTTAAATAGCCTTTTGATGAAAATGACATCCTCTTAAGTCAGATCCTATTGATGCAGAGTCATTCTCAGAGAAAATTGCACACATGCTAAAGATTATGTAATTCCCTCTTCTGGTAAATGTAAAACATACTTAAATATTATTTTGAAACAAATAAAATATTAGAACACAAATAATTTAATACTGACCATTTAATGTGGGTCAAACTCATAAGTGTTAATAAAAAATGTATGGCAAAGAAATGCTAAACTTACACTTAATTCACATTTTCACTTACACTTTTTCAGAGAGGTGGGTGACACATCACTTATGAGTTTGGGTTTAATAATTATTCCAGTTCCATCACTTTCTAGCTACATTACATTACTTTACATAAGTTGTAATGTGTTTTTGATTCAGTTCATCAGCATAATAGAGATAGAATGATATGTATAGATTGGGTGATAGGCATCAGCAGTCATCTATTTCATTCACTAGATCTTTCAAATAAATTGGAACAAAAATTATATGAAAATCACTACCCTTATCTTTAGAGCACAAGCATAAAGAATTAAACTTTTATGATATGGCTAATTTCAATTTATTTTAAATATCTTGCTCTAATAATAAGATGTTACCTTTCAGGAATTATTATGCACTCTCAAAATTTTTATTCCATGCCTCTTTTTAAAATGGGTTATAGTCATTTCATACATGTCTGATCTTATCTTCTAGTTTATTAGACCTTGCGAGCAAAGGTGGTGTCTCATCTAACTCCACAATATTGAATATGCAGCAAGTAATTGACTTAACATATTTAAAATTTCAGTCAAACGAGGATTTAAATAATTATTTCATTTTTCTAATGCCACAGATAAACTGTAGACAACAACAGCTTAAGTAATTTATTCAAGTTCATGCAAATGTTTAGAGAAAAACATAAAAATCAGGTTCTCCTAGACTTTCAGTTCAATAACTCTCCATAGAATTAGCCTGATGATTTTCAAAGTATATTGAAATGTAACAAGCTTATTGTGCCCAAGTAACCTCAAATAAATCAAGCTGTCTATCATCTAACAATAATGAATATAAAATAAATTGCATTATGTTTAACATGTATTAGGCCTTATGTATACACTAGCTTTACATACATTCCATTGCCACCCTAATTGAATCTACTGTTATCCTGCTTTTTTCCGCTGTAATAACCTACTCACTCGTCCTCTTGCATCCCGTTGGCCTGTTTCTTTCTAACCAGTTCTCCATGCCACAATCAAAATGGATTATTTCAAAATGAAAATCCAACAAGTCACCACCACCACTTTTCCTACCCCTCCACCTTTTGCTTCAATGGCGCCCTATCATTCCTAAGGAAAAACATGGCTTTTAAACTATCCTTATGAGAAACTTAAATTTCACCACCTTACTACTATCTACACAGAAAGGTTTCTCAACCTCAGCATCATTGACACATTGGGCTGGATAATTCTTTGTTGTGAACGGTTCTTGCATTTTCCTATTTAACTTTTACTTTCTTTAGATATGACCTTAGACATTGCTTGCTTGGGAGATCTCAGTCTGGTCTACTTGTTCTCTCAAATCCAATCCCTCTCACACATGCATGGAAAATACCAGGAATCTCTCCTTCATAGCATGTGCCATAATTGTAAGTCTACGTTTGTGTGATTATCTGATAAATGATTGTCTCCAGGAGTCTAGTATTATAAAATGCATTTGTCCCCATTTCCTGGCATGCAGCTACTTATCTTTGAAGTGATGTTTTTTTGTAAGCTACTGATGGAATATGACTGGTAGCCCTTAGGTAGCTTCAGGATGGGACTTGTCACCAGAAAGACCAAGACATGATTAGACGGTTAGAACTTTCAACCTCACCCCTGACTTTCAAGGATGAGATATTGGCTAAAGGTTAAGTTAATGGCCAATGGCTGATGGCTTAATCAATCGTGTCTACATAATAAAGCCCTTGTAAAAACCCAGAAAGACTGTCTTAGGAGAGATTCTGAAGAGCTGGACACATGGAGGTTCCTAGAGAGGGCATGGAAGCTCTGTGTCCCTTCCCATGTACCTTGCCCTGTGAATTTCCTCATCTAATTCCTTTGTAATATTCTTTATAATAAACCAGTAAATATGTTTATCTGAGTTCTGTGATCCACTCCAGCAAATTAATTGAACCCAAAGAGGGGTTCATGGGAACCCCAACTTGAAGCTGGGTTGGCGAGAAGTTCTAGAGGTCTGGACTGATGTCTGGTGTCTGAAGCAGCGCAGTCTTGAAGACTGAGCACTCAATCTGTGAGATCTGATGCTGTCTCCAGGTAGACAGCATCAAAATTGAATTAAAAAACAACTGGTGTCCACTACTTTTTATGTGGGAAAAACTTCTCCCAACGTTTGGCCACAGAAGCCTATGCTAATTGTTGTTGTGTAAGAAAATAGAAAAAAAGATGCTGAGTTTTGCTTTTTCTGCACACAATGAGGTTAGTTCTTTGTTTTCTCCTCTTCTATAGTCTCCAGGGCCTAGTCAATTTGTTGGCACATAGTAGAGCTTAATACATGTAGTAAGAATTAAGATATATAATTTATTTATCTCTATGAGGTAGATGCTGTTATTAATTTCATTTTAATGAGGAAGGAAGAAATTCTCATAAACGTGGCAAAATGTGTCAAAAGTCACATCTTAAAAAAACAGCACAGCAAGAATTAAAGTCATTTAATTCCAGACCCAATACTCTCAACTCTTGTTTTCTTGGAGAATTGTTTGAAAAAAACACTTTTAGAAAACGATTTTAATCTATTTATTTTCTGTATTTCAGAGCACATAACAAAGACTAAATATATGATGGCTGGAGATAATCAGTAATTAAACTAAGAACTATTCTGATGCAGAAGGGAGATGAATACATAAAGGCATATATAAAAAGTACCAAACGTATGAAATCACTCTCTTGGAAAGACCTCAAAAGAAAGTCATTCGAACTCGAGTTCCAAGAAAAGATTGATTTGCTATAGCCCTCCAATGATACCCAAATAGCCAGTTCTTTGTATATTTAGAGACTGGCACTAAGACACAATAAGTGGTGTTAACAATCTTATTTGCTTATCAGATCTTTAGTGATCTGGGCCCCAGGCACAATCATCACTTCATCAGTACCAGTAAGAGATACAACCCTAGGTTAACTGAAGGAGTGCCATCAGAAAAACCTGCTTTCATTTATTTGAATACTTTGGGAAAAAAAACAACATTCTCAGCCAGACACTTTAAACACATCTAATTAATGTTATTTTTTCTAATGCTTCCCTTTAAAAACTCAGTGTTTTATAACTTGCACTTTCCTCAAAAACGGGTAACATTGACTAAAGTATAGCAATTTAATATTATTTGTCAAACCTACTAACTGGTTCAAAATACAGACAATCTGTGTCATTGTAGAATGTTACTGTGTTTGACTTATGTAGTGTACTCATTATCACATAATAGTGAATAATTTGCAGTGCTAAAAAATACACTAGCATATGCTTATAAATCATACTTATAGCAACAGTACTATAGTACTAAAGATGCTCGTTAAACACCTGTAATATGTGTACCACTTTTCTCACAGCAGCCACACATACCATTCCAATCTAATAAATATATATATGAATGATACGCTATCCAATTATTTTGATGACATATACAAGGAAGACATAGTCTCTGGGTTGAGTTTCTCACTAGAGACTGCGCTGCCCCACACAAAGTTCCTCAAATAAGGATTCCTTTTGCTAATAAATTATTCAACGTATCCTATAATTATTGCCAACTCCCTGGAAAAGTAATTTACCACAAATGTCACATTAGCTACATAAATTTGAAAGCCAAGTTAATATTTACTAAATATTATGAAGTTATTAAATGAATAAAAATACTTTCAGTGCCCATTTAACAGCACTGAATTTAACAAATCACTCCAAGTGTTAAACATCAAATAAATATCTGCCAATAATTGCTATTATGATGATTCTAAATAAATGAATAAATTCACTTCTTAGGCATTTTACTAAGGGTTCCAATGAATATCATTTCTATGTCAAAGAAATGATTACAAATAAATACATCAGCATCTGAGATATTAAGACATACCCACAGTTATATATGCTGAATTTCCGAATCTGATTTGTTTACCTCTGTGGCAGTTAATAATAATAAAATCTTTTATGATTCCTCCTGTATTTGTAAGACTTTTCCCACCAAACTACATTGCTCAAATAAGAAATTTGCTTATCCAGTTTTTGCAATTCAGCATTTGATCAGAGGTCTTACTATATGAATTTTAAGAGTTCCGATTGTAATTTTAAAAGTGACCTTTAGTTGGTTTGTGTAGCTTAAATTGTGAATTAAATTCTCATTAATCTTTTTGAAATAATGTAGAAATTTGAATCTTGTTTAATACCTTTATTTCAAGGTAAATAGGGTATTAATTAAAGGCTTATCTTTTATTTAAGAAAGCTGCTAGTTCACACTTTTGACTAGATTGAAAGCCAGAGAGGTATTTACTCAGTCATCACCTCTGCAATACCATTCACAGATCTACACTACCATTGTCTTTGAGTCTGAGCAGTGGTGAGTTGATGAGCTCAAGGCTTGGTATTTATATATTCACTTTGTAGTCAGTTGTATCACATAGAATGTGATACTTTTACACAGAATGACCCAAAGCAGTTTCATAATTTCCCCAACCATATACTGGGATATCATTACATTGTAAGAAAACTCGATGTTTTAGCATGCAGGGATCAATCTTTCTCCGTATTCCAAGGATCTTCTTCCATTCTACTGGTCTCAAAAGGCAGAATGTATTGCCCTATTTCACTGGGAGAAGGAATATATCAGTATCCAAATGTTCCTCCTGTATACATGCAAACCTTATTCTATACAAATGCGTCTGTGTATGTATAATAGTTTAAAAACTAATATTGCACCTATAAATAACTCCTCATAAAAATGTTTAGTTTTTATTTCAAAAGCAAAAATGGTGATATTATCAATGCTAAATTATCCCTGAAGAGAATTTAACAAATAGTTCTCACCCTAAACCACAAACGTTATCCCCATCTTCTTGTACAGTTTTTCAAGAACTGCAAGACCCGGTTGGTGTTAACTGATGGTGAAGTGGTAATCCAAGAGTCTTTGTAAAATATAAATAGTATTTTACCTTTCATGGGTCTTGCTAATTCTGAATGATACCTAGGAGAAATGCTCAGTTAAAATAAATAACTAACTGGGTCACTGAACATTAAAGAGGTAATTTAGAATGAATTAAAATCTATAATAAAATTCACACCTGTCCCCATACTTACTAAAATATATTACAATGGTTTATGAAGTACTCTATGTCTTCTTATAGAAATAGATAAAATCATATTTTACTAAGATAAAATAGTTTAAAATTGTAACTATTTTCAAGTTTCATTTTTATGTAAAAGATTAAGAAAACCTTTCTCCTCCATATGCTGTTGCATGCAGATTAAACCAAAGTTCTTTAATTTTGTTATCACATTATATATATGAAATAACTTCATTAAAATATCATTGATTTTTCACCATCAACCCTAGAATAAATGTTAGGAAAGAACATATACAGGACATAAAAAATGAATTCAATACATCCACAAATGTTTCTACTAAAAAATAAAATACCAATTTTGATCCAGAACTGTCAACTACATAGGTGTTAGTGAAAACATTTGGTGAAAATTCACAAATGAATAGAACTGAAATATTATTATATGTCAACAGAAGTAAAAAATGAAAAAGCTTCTATGAAAGACAGTATCTTTAAGTAATCCCCCATTGGTAGTGGTTTTTGTTGCCAAATTTTGAGTAGGTCATTCTGTGGGAGGTCAAGATTGAAGAAAGTTACAGGGGAAAAAATAAGTCCCTTGTTGAAAGAAACAGAATCTTTCTATTGATGAAGGGCTGCCTGCAACTGGGAAGAGTGACTTGCAACAAAACAATTTAACATTATCTAAATAAAAAAATCATTTCTTTGCACTCAGAACTGATATACTAAAAATACTCTGCTAAACACATGAAAACGAGAATACTTTTGATTTGCATTATCATACCAAATGATATGCATATGCAAACATTCAAACTTCTGAATCATTTTTAAAAATCTTAAAGATCCATGTAGATGATTAAGATGCAGTTTTGGTCTATGGATTTCAAAATCTACAGAAACACACACACATATACATGAACACACGCATAAACTTGTGTGTTCACACAGACAGTGATGCTAGAAATTAGCTCTTAAACCTATTTGATTAGTATCAGATGCACATTTTTCAGCAATAGTCATGATAATTATTCCTCAATGTTTAGTCATGGTTTTACTTTATAGAGAGTTCTATGAATTAATTTCAAGAATAACAAAGAAATTATACTAGGTAGCCCTGTATAAAAACTTAAAACATATATGTCCATTAAAATTTCTTAAAATACTTTTCTAATTACATATTGCAGAAATTATCCTCCAAAGAACTTTGAAACCACACTCAGAAACTAAAACACCTAAATTTACTGTTAGATTTTGATTCACACTAAAAATCAATTACTTGTCCTTGACAAAACCTTTTATTATATCCAAATGATTTTAGCCACCAAAGAGATATTGGATTTTTTTAAAGTCACAGACAGCTTTAATCTTGCAAATGCATCATTCCAAAATGTGTGAGATAAATTTGAAAAGGTCAAATCTGCTGTAATTAAAGCCATTCTTCGGATGTCTTTATAGTTGAAGCAGCCAAATATCTGTGCTGAATGCCAGAAGAATTAAGTATTCAGATACATATATTTTCCTCCCCAATCTAGCATCATGCTGTGGACTTACCCAATGAGTTATTTTGCTGTTTAAGAACGTGGAATATTTCAAACCATACAAGTAGATTCTGATACAGCTCTAAACATTGTAACACAAAGTGAAAAGTTTAATATTTAATATCACTATTAAAAAGCAAAAGAATTATATTTCAATATGAGTCTAATGAAAATGTACAGTTTTGTTTTTTTATTCCATGTATATTTCAAAGTCTAAATATTATCCACCTTCTAGAAGTGGTGTGTTTTCCAATTCATAATAAAAGATTTGTGGGATTGCTGCCAGAATACAAGTAAAGCAACTAATAAGTAATTGTAAATATAAATTTTTGTAATTTGTATATAAAAGTAGCAGCAAACCTTATTAAATATAAAAAGGGTTTTTACAAAAGTCTTTTCTGTTGTCAGTTAAACTGACATATCCATGCATGATTCATTTTCATTCCACTGATTATTAAAGCAAAAGAAAATGCGTATGACTCAAAATGTACTAAGATTAAATTTTCATTGTTGGCTCACAATAGAGCTAATATTTTAACTTGTTTTATGTCTTTATTGGTTGGATTTTATTTACAAGACAACTCTGTGCTATAAATTGTTGGAGATAAAACCAAATTTCTATCCAAATCTTTCAGAATCTTTTAAAGAGGGTCTTACAGCTAGAGGATAAAGTAACGTGAAACAATTCCAAATTAAGGAATTATATAACAAGTTTTGTACCGATTATATATATATATATACACACACACACACACACACGCATTATATTAGTTCAAATAGTATAATGTTGAATATACATACAGTGATAATTATTATTTTTTTTTACTTCTATGTCACCCAGGTTGGAGTGGTGTCATCACAGCTCAGTGTCACCTCAAACTCCTGTATTCAAGAAATCATCCCGCTACAGGTTTGCACCACCATGCCTAGCTATTTTTTTTTTGTAAAGACAGGGTCTCACTATGTTGCCCTGGTTGATCTCGGCTCCTGGCCTCAAGCAAATCTCCTACCTTATCTCCCAAAGTATTGGGATTACCGGTGTTAGCCACAGGTGCTGGCCTGATGGTTATTTTTATGAGTCAACTTGAGTGGGTTAAGAAATGCCCTGACAGCTGGGAAAACACTATTTCTGGGGGTTTCTGTGGGAGTGTTTCTGTATTAGCATTTGAATGTGTAGTCAAGAATCAGGAGTAGAAGAGGTCCACTCTCACCAGTGTTGGTAGGCATCATCCAACTCACTGGGACCTGCCCCAGTAGAACAAAAACCAGAAGATGGGTTCTCCAGCTTACAGACAGAACACTGGATGTGTGGGTCTCCATAATAATGAATATGAGCTGCTTCCCATCATCTTTCCTTATATATTTCTATATGTATTGCCGATTCTATTTCTCTGGAGAACCCTGAATAATATACATATATATGCATGTGTGTATGTAATTTATTATAATAAAAATTAAAATAAATTATAAGTGAGCCAGTAATTTTAAAAAGGCCACAATGATGCCAAATTTCTCCATCTAACTCTTCAGAGAGCATCTACTTATCTACAGCTAATGGTCAGAGTTTAATAATACTAATATGATTCATTTATTGAGCAATTTCTGTATTTCAAACTCTGCCCAAGTCCCACTATGTATGCTAATACACTGATTCTTACAACAATTTGGTGAGATAGTTATTAAGATTCATATTTTCAGATGAGATGATGAACTCATGACAAGTTGGCTGCCAGAGTCTCGTACAGTTAAGTGACCAAATAAGAACTAAAATCCAGTACAGTTTGACTTCGGCATACATACTTTTTCCCTTGTGCTTCACTGTCTTAGAGAATGAGTCCCCAATCTCCTTCATATACTTTCAGAAAGAGACAGACATTCATGTACTCTAAACCAAACTACTACATTCCCCTCATTGTGCTTTCCAAAACGTACAAAAGCATGCTGTAACCACACTTGCTATCCACACTATATACCCATTTAGTTCCCACTGGGAAATGTTTGAGGACCACCTACTGGTTGCAAATATTTTTCATCTAATTCTTGATTCAATTAAACGCTATTTATTCTACTTCCCTTAATATTTCCTTCCTTTCAAATTCCCTCTATGTTTCCATTCCTTTTTGTGACTAATTTACAATAATAAATTATAAACAATATTGAACTCTATAAAATACCTATTAATAAAATTATTCATATGAATTTTCACTGGCCTACTACCATTGTATTAATAAGGAGAAGGCTGTTGGCAAAACAATGACAACAAAAACCACCACCACAACAAAACCCTTTAAAACAAACTTTGAGATACTGAAGCACTTCGGTTTTAAGCATTTGATTTTATGAGCTCATTAATGAATGTTAATATTATTCACTGAAATTTGCTACCTATATTTTTATGCTTACCACTGTGAGTTGTTTCACATACTAGCGATTTTTATTATCCTATTAGTATTCTAAATTGAGTGTGGGTACTAGAAATGCCACAATTATCCTATTTTTATTACATACCTCCTTGAAGCAGTTTTACACTATTTTATTCTCCTTCAGTAGTTTATCATCTACTAAATCTGTCCAAAACAATATATACAACAGGTTAATAAATGGCTCTGTTTAGCTAAGTCTAGTTTAATTACCATGAAAACATTAGGTCTAAATTTCTAAACATTATAAACAACAATTTTTTTGAAGTGCTCTGCTTTTCCTAAGAATATGCTACTCCAGACTATCTTAAGATTACATGTGTAAAAGAGAAGGAAATGTAGGAAATATGTCTGAAAAATCATACCTCTTCCTTAGATATAAGAATTTTTCAGCCGCAGTTTTATATCATCACCAATAATATCACTCCTTGGTACTGCCACCTTCAGCTCTCAATATATAGTTAATTTTTATCTTCTGGAGACTTTTAGACATTAAGGAACTCACTCAAGATTGTTTAAGAAATGATGCAGGAAATGAGTGAAAGACTTTAATTTTCAAAGTAAGTACAGAATAATTATGAAGATGGAACCTCATGAATACGAAAGACAGCACCAAATTCTGGTGAGGATGTGGCACAACGTGCACCCTCACTCATTACAGGAATGAAAATGTTACATCACTTTGGAAGACAGTTTGGCAGCATTTTTACAAAACTAATCATAATCTTATATATTCTGGCAATCATGCCCCCTGGTGTATACCCAATGAAGTTAAAAACAGGTCCTCATTAAAACCTGCACAAGAATGTTTATAGCAGCTTCATTCATAATTGCCAAACTTGTAAGCAATCAAGATGTCCCTCATTAAGTAAATGGATGAACTGTAATATACTCAGATAATGAAATAGTATTCAGCATTAAAAACAAATGACCTATCAAGACATAAAAATACATGAAGGAATCTCAAATACATGTTTCTAACAGAATGAGGCCAATCAGAAAATGCTACATACTGTATGATTCCAACTATATGACATTCCAGGAAAGGCCAAGCTATGGAGTCAGTTAAAAAAAAAAAAAATCATTGACTGACAGGTGTTACGCGGGACAGAGGGATGAGTAGGTGGAGCACAGAGGATTTTTAGGGCAGTGAAACACTTCTGTATCAGACTATGGATGTTATGTTCGGACTTTATGAAACTGAAATTTAAAAATAGAATAACTAAGAGGGAATCTGGTTGATTTCAGTTTAATTTCACGATTGCAAAGCTCATGTCTTTATATTACCCAAAAAAATTAATACTCCCTGCTCCATTCACTCTCACTCTTTTTCAGAGTAACAGTTCTTATTTTCTCTCCTTCCCATTTTCACTCTTGTTGATGAGTTTATTTTCTGTTTCACTTGTAAAAAAGTATTAATCTGGCAAAAATTTCAAAATCTGGTCGCTACATCTGCTCACCTTCATATATCTACACCTACATTCTGTTCTCTCTCCTTTTCATATGGATGAACTGTCTTTGCTTCTCACGCCCACCCCTCTAACTGTGACTAGGCCCCGTCTCCTGTTATTCGGGTTCTCCAACGGGACAGGATTAAAAGGATAGATGTACATATAAAAGAGTTTATTAAGAAGTGTTGACTCACAGGATCACAAGGTAAAGTCCCACGATGGGCCATCAGCAAGCTAAGAAGCAAGGAAGCCAGTCCGAGTCCCAAAACCTCAAAAGTAGGGAAGCCGACAGTGTAGCCTTCAGTCTGTGGCCGAAGGCCTGAGAGGCCCTGGCAAACCACTGGTGGAGGTCCAAGAGTCCAAAAGCTGAAGCACTTGAAGTGTAATAATGTCCAAGGGCAGGAAGCATGCAGCACGGCAGAAAGATGGAGGCCCGGAGACTCAGTCACTCTCGTCTTTCTGCCTTCCTCTGCCTGCTTTTATTCCACCCGCGTTCACAGCTGATTAGATGGTGCCGCCTAGACTGAGGGTGGGTTTGGGTCTCCCAGTTCACTGACTCAAAGGTTAACCTCCTTTGGCCACACCCTCACAGACAACACCTGGGAACAATACTTTCTATCCTTCAATCCAATCAAGCTGACACGCAGCATTAGCCATCACACCTGTTATCTATTCACGACTATCATCCCCGCAATTTTCTAGCTGCTGCTTCTGCAATTTTAACTCCTCCATAAAGTCCTTCACATCAAAAAACAACAAAATGGAGTTATTTCATTTAATATGAAAACAATTAACAACTTTATTTACCCCAGTTGGCCTACCTCAAGAACCCCATTTCCCCTTCCTTTTGTTTTATTTATTATTATTTTTATTGTTATTTTTTATTTTATTTTATTATTTTTTTTTTAGACAAAGTTTCACTCTTGAGTGCAAAGCCATCTCGGTAACCTGCGCCTCCCAGATTCAAGCGATTCTCCGGCCGCCGCCGCCCAAGCAGCTGGGATAATAGGCCTGAGCCACGGCGACCGGCCAGCCTTTTCTCCTTTATAGCTGTTTTATTTCTAATCATTTGTCTTCAATTACTGTAATCTCATTCTCTCTTGAACCTATTTCATTCAGGCTAATTTTCTTCTACTTCTACACTGAAACATTTTTCAAGAACACTAATACAGGTAACTATTTATACATTGGCCATATACTTTATGTGTAAATAAAGTACACAATGCCAAGTATAATATATTCTACTACATTACACTTAGCAGCAGGGTCTACAGTCTACTCCTTTGACATCTACAATCACTGTTCCTCGAAATATTTTTTTCTCTTTTCTTCAGGACACCATATTCTCTTTTCTCCAGCCTCCTTGGATAATTCTTCTTCATCCACCTTTGCCAAATCCACCTCATCTCCCCGCAAAATTTGAAGTTTCCCAAATTTCTCTATTATTTCAATGTTTACCCTTTGCTACACACCAACATTACTTAAATCCAGTTTCATGATTTAGTTATGCTTATAACTGCCACACAATTCTCTATACTCAATTTGGAAATTTGTTCAATGTTCGTGTTTAATCATTCTCATCATGCTGACTTCTTCAGTAACAGAGCTTGGGGCTTGAAATTCTAACCTTAAAAAAGTTATACTTATTCCACATAATACATAGATATAAACTTATTGAATATTAAATACGTTTCATTATAAAGACTATATTCTTTATAATGATAATACAGAATTTATTTGTAACATAATTGTATTATTCTATATTTATTTGAAAACTGTTAAAGTTTCAAAGGTCACATATGTCTTTAATAATAACAACAAACTCCCATGAGACAAGTTTAATTATATAACAAACCTGCACTTGTACTCCTGAACTTAAGTTTGAAAAAAGAATATTATTCTTTAAATAAAAGACTTACAAAGACTTAATGAATAAAGTTATCTTGAATATTTGATAACTTTAATATTCACAGTTTATATTTATCAAAGATGCTCTCAGGAAAATAAAAAGGCTTCCAACAAACTAGAAGAAAATATTAATATAACCAACATATAAACAGCAAAGTGTTAATATCCAGAATATATAAAGAATAATACAAATAACCCAATTAAATAATGGACAAATGATACAGACATTATACAAAATATGAAAACATGAATAGACAATTAATATATGATGCTTAATTGTGGTAACCAGGGAAATGCTATTTAAACACAGAGCAAGATGACATTTTACATTAGCTGGTCTGAAAAAAAATTAAAATTCCAGTCACAGTGTTAGAAAAGTTATGAAACAAAGGAGACTCATACATGGCTTATAAGTAATGAGATGGGGGTCTCGTAGAAATCACTGCCTCACAATCAATGGAGACTACTCAATTCACTAATCAGTAATGCATGCGATAAGTCACAGTCATTAATTTTGTGTTTTTTGTGACAGTAATAGTAAAAAATAATTTTTATCAATCTCAATAAATTTCACCAAACATTTTGTGCAATTGAATTACTTTAGACCCCATTATTTCATTATGGCTGAAGTTAGCATTTTATTTTCTAGATACATACAACTCTAGAAGCCACAAGGATTTTGTAACATCACTTGCTCTGGGAGTGAAAGTGGGCGGGAGGTTTTTTTAATTATTATTTATTACCTAACTTTTGAATTTTATACTAGGAGAATGGATTATTATCCTGTAATGAAATTAAAATTTTAAATATTAAAAACTTTTAAATTAAACTAAAAAGTTCAGTAGATGAGAAGTTCCATCTCTAATCAGGGGATAATAACTGATTCTACTATAAACAACTAGAAAACTAGACAACCTATATGATACAATCATTTTCAAACATTGAACAATTGGCAACTAAGGACTGGTTTTCACAGTTGAGGAGAGAAACAAACAATGTAAGATCTACAATAGCCCCTGATTTCTGCCTGGGAATACTTACTGGACCACACCATCAATGGCAGAACCCAGACAGAGCTTGAAGAAACCCCTGAGTTAAAGAGACAGAAATACTATGGCAGGAGGACTAAGCAAGTGTCTTATATTTAAGGTAGGAACTAGACAAAGAAAGAGCTGCAAAAATCAACATAGGTTTCCCCTGAGTGATCCAGGGACTGACTGACTGACTCACTGAGCATCCATCCCCGGATCTAATATCTAATTTCCCCTCCTTGAGTATGTAGGGTAACCACCTTGAGCTGTGTTCATATCTGCAAATGACAGATTCATCTCTGCCTCTCAAGACTGCATACACCTGTGCAACACTTTCCACCTTTTATGGAAAGTATACGTTAATTCCACAAGCAAACAGCATTTCCTATGTTTTGGAGAATTCACTCAAGCTTTGGGATTCAGAATTTTGGTTAAAACACTTTCCTCACTTCACTTTCCTCTTTATACTTGTGCCTGAGTTTTCCTCCTTTAATCTCCTTTCTCTCTCTCAGAAACAAAACGATTTTCTTTTCTTATCTATTAACAAGTATAACAATTTTGGAAGAGTCCTTTGTTGCTTGATTAAGATGGGTGTGGTGGTTAATTTCCTGTTTCAACTTGACTGGGTTACAGGATGCCCAGATAGTGGTTAAACATTATTTCTGGGTGTTGCTGTGAGAATGTATCTGGAAGATATTAGCATCTGTGGAATGAGTAAAGCAGATGGCCTCCCCAGAGAGGGTGGGGATCGTACAACCTCTTGAGGGCATGAATAGAACAAAAAGGCAGAGGAAGGTAGAATTCTGTCTCTCTGCTTGACTGCACGAGGGGAGACATTGATTGTCTCTTACCCTTTGACTAGGCCTTATACCATTGTCACTTCTCATTCTCGGGCCTTCAGACTTAGGCTAGAATTAACACCACTGGCTTCCATGGGTCTCCAGTTTGCAGACCACAAATAGTGGGGAATTTTCAGGTTCCCTAACTCCATAAACACGAGCCAATTCTTACACCATATATCTTTATACACACACACACATACACATGTCCTATTGCTTCTGTTTCTCTAGCCTGCCCCGACATACAACGCAATTTCTCGCTTATTTCCACAGGTTCTATCTCTTATCCACACTTAAACATTGAAATCATCTGTGTGTTTTTTAATACTCATGAAGTCCAGGCTTCCCTTAATAGACTGACTTAGTATCTCTGAGGCAGATCAGATTTCTACAATTCAAAAAACATGCCTTTAAAAGAAAATCTTAAATTAAGTAAGGGTGACAATCATTGGCAGAAGGCAATTGTAGAACAAATGGGATTTGAGGCTTGGTGCAATGGTTCATACTTATAATCCCAACACTTTGGGAGGCATAGGCAGGAGGATGGCTTGAGACTAGGAGTTTGTGACCAGCCTGAGCAATACAGAGAGATCCCGTCTCTATAAAAAATTTTTAAAATTAGCTAGGCATGGTGGTACATGCCTGTGGTCCCAGCTACTCAGGAAGCTGAAGCAAGAGGATTGCTTGAGCCCAGGAAGTCAAGGCTATAGTGAGCCGTGATTGCACTCCTGCATTCCAGGCTAGGCAACAGAGTGAGACCCTGTCTCAAAAACAAAACACACAAAAAAGTATTTGATTTCAATACTAATTTATTCATTTTTGACCGTGTAAATTACACTGATAAAGAAATTCAAAGAAAGTATATTGTACTATATGAATGATCACATTTGATCCTGAACTACTAATGGGTAAGTCTTGGTTAATTGTATAAGAATAATGGGTTTCAATTATGATAAATTAACATATATAAAATACTATATTAATATACACTATATATTAATACTATATATAAATATACATATATATTAATATATGCAGCACAAATGACAGTTTAGCCTGAAAATAAGGTTGTTTTGCTTATATAAGCAATCTTTTAATAAATTCAAGTTTACTCCTTTATGTATCACACTAACATATATGTTCTGATTGCTGACTAAATGGATTAAAGATCATTTTCTTCTCTCTACTTAGCATCTAGCCCATGAAAATCCAACTTTTTGCAGTTTCTACACCTTAATGACTATAGAAGAACACTGGGAAATATGCCATATTATTAGACATCACGCGTTACTTTATTATGCCTGAAGTTTCTCTAAAGATTGAAACAATTCAATAATTACAGCAAGTTATACATAGGTACAAACTGGTTATACACTATATCTATGAAGATTATGAAACTAGTTATACAACTCAATGACATTTACATATGGAAAGGTAATTCTGATATTTTTTATTTCCACTTCTATCATAGTTTGCTATTAATATGGCTCTGTATGATAAACTTTCATGAATATATCAAAGAGAAAGGTTATGAGAGCTAAGTGCAAACTATACAAGTTAGTGACTCTGAAACAGTGACCACAGCAAGTCACATACCATTGTTTTAAATAATTTTTAAATATAGAATTATGTTTTGTTATATTTTTAAAGGTTTACAAATACATATTTTTTTTAATTTGGAAACTTGCATTGATGTAATTTTTAAAACATTTCATTGCTATCCTGGTTAGCAGTTTCCTGGTTTTTTTACACATATAAAACAAATGTTACAGTACAATGGGAGCGTCCTGGTATAGAAAAAGATAGATCTGGAATTATATTTTATGTTCGGCTTTTGGTATGGTTTTAAGAAATACACTTCTTTTAGCTAATTTTTTCTTCTGAAAAATGGGAATATTGTATTTAAGCCAAAGAATTATTGTTTGAATCAATTTTAAAATATTGTGCCCATATTTATATCTAAAATGTTTCTGTAATTCATTAATATTATTCACATAATACAACTACAGAAAATCATTGTTGGTAATGAACCATAGAGATCATTTAGCTCTAAATTAAATGCATTTGTTGGTGACACTTCTGTTGCTTCATAGTACAATAACATATTAAATGCTTCATAGCAAAATTATTATATATAAGTATTATTAAAAGTCATCATTAATAGCAACAGTTTGACATTGAGTCTTCCTCTGAAATAATACACCTTTGCTCACACAGTATAAGTATTTTGTTTCTCTTTATGGCTTTAAAGGACTAAAAATAATTATTTAAAACAAGAGAGCAGGAAAATCATGGAAGGCACTGAGACAGAGGCTAATTTATGCAGAATTTCATCTCATCTTGTTATTTGTTTCAGAATCTTGCCTTGAGATTTTGCAGGATACGTGATTATCCAACTAAAATCTACATTTCCTATCAGTTTTCCTGTCTTCCTATCTAGTTTAGGATTTATCCCAGAATTTTTCTCTTTCTCCTCCCTCCACCCCCAAACCCCACTGGAGTGCAGTGGTGCAATCTCGGCTCACTGCAACCTCAGCCTCTTGGGTTCTAGCGATTCTCTTGCCTCAGCCTCCCGAGTAGCTGGGATTACAGGTGTGTGCCACCATGCCAGGCTAATTTTTTCTATTTCTAGTAGAGACGGGGTTTCACCTTGTTAGCCAGGATGGTCTCGATTTCCTAACCTCGTCATCTGCCCACCTCGACCTCCCAAAGTGCTGGGATTACAGGCATGAGCCACCATGCCCGGCCAAATTTCTCATTTTTAACCACATTATTAATGCTTACATTAAGGTAGGCCCTGATGCGTCCTGGGCTTCCAGATTCTCCCTCGATTTCCTCTCGTAGTACATGAGACATGTGTAAGAACACAGCAAGAAGGGTTTTCACTGTAACAGAAGCTTGTATCTGAAAGATGTCCAGTAATATAATTGGTCTATCTTTTCTCAACTCTCTCTAGACACATGCAACACAGCCAGCACTTTCCTTTCTATGACAGCAGGTACCAGGACATAAGCTATTTAACTACTTTATATTTTCTCTAGGACAATTTTTAGATCTACTGATCCAATAAAAAATAACTTGTCAGTTAATTAATAAATATTTCAAAAAATATATAAGTATGTTTAGCACTCTCGTTTTCCCCCCTCAGAGTTGTTCTGGTTTGGACAATAAATTATATAGCCACATTATCTTTTGGTTACCATTTTAAAGATCAAACTTGCACACTTCCTCTCCCCCTTGAAGTTGCCTGGAAAATTGCGTTGTTGTAGTTCTTGTGGAACCAGATATAGAGGCCATATGTTGAGAATGCATGGTAGTAAGGACCACTAAATATGGGTGTCTGGGAGAAGACATGGAGCAGAGCCTCCTACCAGCCCTGGATCCCTCAACTACTCACTGTTACTCAGGAGAGAAATATGGTGCCTTCTTTTTAAGACATTATATTTGGTGTCTTGCTGACTGTCTCCTAAGTAATATATTCCCTAAATAATAAAGATCAAACATTATTTGTAAATACTATGCTAGAAGTCACTCATAGAGAACTTAGACTTAACTGCACTTCTTGTGAGTAACTGTGTGTGTGTGTGTGTGTGTGTGTGTGTGTTTCTCTGCTGCACTGACAGAAGTGCCGTGGCACCATCACAGCTCACTGCAGCCTCAACCTCTTGGGATCAAGCAATGCTGTGCCTCAACCTTCCAAGTAGCTGAGACCACAGGCTTGCCTCACCATGCCCAGCTAATTTACTCCTGGGCTCAAGCCATTCTCCAACCTCAGCCTCCCAAAATGTTGGGATTACCGGGCATGAGCCACCATACCTGGACTGTGAATGATTAGGTTTTAAAGTTAATTCTTAAGGTGAAAATCATGTAAAATCAATAGTATTAGCATACATCTCTCATGGAATCTAACAAAACCCTGAACATTGGAACAGATTAATATTTAGTAGAGCGTGGGATGAAGCGGTTTCATGCAGCTTGGTAATATGTTGTGTGAAATATGTGTGCTACCTATATATCACAATCAGAGCAGTGACATGTTCACACTAGGAGTGACTCTGAGTGACTGAACCCAGATTCACAGACCTCATCTTTGATTCTTCCAGGGAATATGGTTCCATAATGGAACCATTTGCCTTTAATAGGTTTTCCAAACTGTCCTCTCTCTTAGCTTAGCTGTACGATCATGGTCCTTTAACACTTGACTTGTGTAGGGTCAGTTATATTCCACCTCATCATTTCCTAATGTAATTGTAAAAGCTTTATTCTTATTTGTACTCTAAATAAGAATATGAAACCATCCTGAATCAAGTACTGTTAAAACACTTGCAAGTATGTTGATTTTTAAAAAAATAATAATATTTGTAAGCTATAAGGAATATCTTATGAGACAAATGATATACGGCAAAGTATAGTACTTTATGCAATATAGTTACCATGATGTTAATTTTAAAGTACTCATACCTCAATCTACTTTTTAGAAATAAAAAATGTGTCACAAATCCAAATGTACATGTCATCTTTGGATAGGGGGTCTGCTAGTCTTGTCTATTTTATTCCAATTTTAGCTCGTGTATAACCTAAGTGAGCGTCTTAAGGACTGGTGTTTCTACACTGTAGTAAGTGTTATGACAAGTTTAATTCTGTCTTATCTTTTCATTCAGGACACAGTCTTTTGGGTTTCCAGGAAACCTCAGTGGTAAACCAGGATCCCCACTTCTGAGAATCTTTAAAAAACAACTTTTCTCCCCCGCTAAATCCCCGAGGCTCCCAAATGTGCAGCTCAGACTTTTGGTGGCTTCTCAGAAAAGTAAATTCCCTGACACGAAAAGAGTTCTGAATGCTGGATTCCCCTTTCTAACTTCTTCTTGTCCTATCTAAATACGACCTGGTTGTTCCCTACTGTCTCACTAGTTTGATGATGTTACTAGTAAAGCAAATAAAAACACATTTGTTGTCTTTTTATTAGAAGCCCTAGATTGATAGGTTGATATTAATTCTATATTGCATTATGGATAAAAGTTTGAAATTCTGCGTCACATCGCCATGTTTAAAATAAACTGTTTTCATCCATTGCTCATGAGCAAGAGACCACAATGGCCTTAACTCCCCTCCAGCTAGACAAAAGTTTAAAGAGGTTTCCTTCTGATGCTAGGCCCTTCACTTGTACTTCCTAAGATTACTCACTTTGATGAAGTTGTAATTGCCCCCTTTGAGATGTAAATCATCCTCTAGCCTCTAGCCAGTTTTACAACATGGAAATTCCTCTCAAGGATCTGGGAGCTAATCCATTGAAATGTAATCATCTGGAAAGAGAGTACCCCAATCTTTCCATCGCTGTGAGAAGTTAGGAACCTAACTTTCCTAAACTTCAGTTAGAAAACACATCTGTCCTAATCACATTGACCAACCACTCTCCTACCATCAAGCAGCAGATTTCCCTAGCTAATGCAAACTCTCCTGCCTTTTGTTTCAGCAGAGTTGAATTCAATCTTTCTCCTCATTGCAATAATCTGGACCTCTTTTGCAATAGTCTTAAATAACATTTTATCCACCTCTTTAACACGATCTCTTGCAATTTTTCTTTGACATTTAACTAAAGATTAATTAGTTCTGGACATTTACCCTTTTTTCCTCCATGGATTCAGCGGCAGTATCTAAAAGAAAAAATTCATCAACCAACTACATATATATATAAAATATAAAGATAAAACACTGCAACCAGTGGAACTGAATATAAAGTAATTCAAATTTACAGAACACATCCATTTTTTCAGGCTCTTAATTTTATTAAACATAAAAGGGCAATATAAATTCCTGTGGAATTCACCTTTTACTTAAGATTCATTATCAGCGAATTAATTTAACAAGGTTGTTTTGTAAGAGGCTGTGGTTGACTTCAAAAATTAGAATGGGAACAATAACTTGTAAAAATTAAACATGTTAAACTACCACTTACTATATTCACTGTGTCTACGATTCGGCATATTTCTTTCAGTGACCACAAAAGTATAAAATGGACACAGAACAGTGTCTTTAAAAAATTAAGGACGTTCTTTCTCCTTCGAAAGATTATAAATATAATTGAAATGGGCATGACACTTTTACCAATTAGATTGACTTTTTTGCTTCAAAGAACCCATTTGTACATCTAAATTAATTTTGGTCAATATGTGTGAGTGCATGTGCATGAGGATGTAAATGGCAGTAAAGGGGAAGGTGGAAAAAAGGGAGATGATCTGGCTTTTTTAACACACTTTTCAATACCCAAAACAGAGGTAGTAAGAAACAATGATGTGGTGTAAATAAAGTATTGCCAAATAGAAAAAATATTTGAAATTGGCATATTTAAGACTTTCTTATATATTATTAAGTATATCGTTAATATAAATCTTACACAATTTACCTCCCCTGTCTCCCAGTCTCTGTGAGAGGTTGGGAATCCAACTTTCCTAGGCCTCAATTAGTAAACACATTTGGCCTAATCATATTGACTAACCTCTCTCCTAACATCATGCAGCCAATTTCACTGGCTTACCCAAAAACTCTCCTGCCTTTTCTTTAATTTTTATTTTTTTATTATTTATTTATTTATTATTATTTTTTTTTTTTTTGAGATGGAGTCTCACTCTGTCACTCAGACTGGAGTGCAGTGGTGTGATGTCGGCTCACTGCAACCTCTGCCTCCCAGGTTCAAGAGGTTCTTGTGCCTCAGCCTCCTGAGTAGCTGGAATTAAAGGCATATGCCACCATGCCCAGCTAATGTTTGTCTTTTTAGTATAGACGATGTTTCACTATGTTGGTCAGGCTGGTCTCGAACTCCTGACCTTGTGATCCGCCCACCTTGGCCTCCCAAGTGCTGGGATTACAGGCGTAAGCCACCAAACCCGGTCAACTCTCCTGCCTTTTATTTCAACAGATATGTCAACTTTTACAATGATACAATAATTGTAGACGATAATATTAGATTGAATCTCACAATCACACTCAGCTTGATTACCAAACTTTCTCCTGCATCTTGCTCACCTAAATTTATCTACATTTTCTATGAATAGAATAGTTTAGAAATGTGTATCTTCTGTGCATTATAGTGTAAGTTATTGTAAGATAGAAATATAGACTTTGTTTAAATCCCGTTTTCTGCCTAGGAATTACCATTTTTTTTTGAGTATGATAAGTATTTCAAAGCATTCAAAAATGAACAACATAGGAAATACGTTGCAAAATGAGGTCTGATTCTCATCCCCTTAGTCTTAATTGCTCTTCCTCTCTCATCTCTCTCTGTTTCATTGATGAGTATAAAAGATCACTTTCATATGATATTAGAATTCATAGAAATAAGGTGTTGATTTGATCATCCAACCAAGCATTTATTGAGTGTCCATTACAAGTCAGATTGTGTTCCTGAGAACAGCTCAGGAAATGAGTGTTTGACATTGACGTACGTAACAGAAATACAAACATACCAGTAAAAACATCAGACCTCTTATAACAATCCAGATCGTGTATTAAGCCCTTTCAAGGTGAGAATTGATCATTTCAAAAAATAATCATTTTAACAACTCATTCTTGAGACAGAAAAGTGGAATTAGAAGCTCATATATTGCTGTTTCAGGAACTAAAATCTTAAGTGCTGTATTTAATCAATTGACAGCCATATAATTCTTACTTTCATATACCGATATTCATCAAAAATTAAAAACTTTGAAAATTATTTCTGTCTCATTCTACTAATCAATTTAAACATTTCATTTATTTTGTTATGTTTCTTCATTTTACTTGGCCTTGAATACTTCTTTCCAGCCCAGTATTAAATTTAATTGATATCTAATTTGTTTACTTGGTTTAGTTACTTTTGACTATGTTTGGTACATGTCTTATGAAGCAGGTATGTAAGAATGTTTACAAATTTATGGTCCTCACTCCTCCAAAGCCCTAATGGCGATACCCTCAACAGACGCATACCACAATGTAAACACACACACACACACACACACACACACACACACTCCAGTGGATCAACACATAAAATACTCTACGGGCAAAAACATCATACATCAGGGATCTCTCAGTGTATTACCTACTTCTGTAATTTATCAGGAATGTTCAGTTGAGGTGAGTCTGAAGAGATTTCTAAGGTGATTTGAGTGCTAAGCTATCTAACTAGTGGTTTTACACCATTTGAGTAATGCACCAAACATAGCTCTTGAGGCTCTGAAGAATTTATGTACTTTCCAATGAACGAGGAGATACAAGATCCTAAAAATCACAGGTTTTTTAATATCCGTTAATAGATTAAGGAAAGCTGATATCAATATGAATATACTTTATATTTACATGTGTGTTAATTTTTCTTTGCTTGTAGGATACATTTTTATGTTACTGGGAGTAAGAAACATCTTAGGAAAAAGAAGAAAATAAATAAAATTTTCATTGTCACACTGTGCTTTGGTCCAGTAACTCTGCACTGCACATATAGGCTATAAATTGGTGTCTTGGGGAACCACTTTGGTATTTCATTTTAATAGCTTATTGTGGAGAATATATTTGAATGGATCATGTATTACATCTGATTTAAATTTTGACCCATATAGAAATGAGTTTTCAAAAATATGTCTGAAGCCTGGATACTGTAAAATCCTTTATCATCATAGAATAATAAAAAGCTAGCCATTAGTTACTCAGAAATTGTTCAATAAATCTAAGACGACTTAGATATAAATAGTTATGAGTGAGAATGGCTCATCATTAATGTTTGTAAAAATTAATGCTGTCATTTATGATTGAGAATAAAAAACTAGAAATGAAACTTTGACAGAGATAAATGATAGATATAAACTTTACATAAAGCGAGAGAATAATAGATGTGTTAAATGTTTGTTTTATAGGTAAGATTTATGATGAAATTGTGTTGAATAACATGAATCAAATGTGTTTTGTATACTACACCAGCAGTTACATCATCACAACCTTTTAAATATTCCATTAACTTCAAATTGTACTTATCACTGAAATAATCTGATTAAATGAATTGGGATAATGGGTAAGGATTGGTATAAGCTGAAAGCAATAATACACTTTTAAAATTGTTTCTTTGTGTATTACATGAGAGAAGATGGTTGATAAATTAATTATAGCACAATGCCTATTATAATAGTTAAACCTGGAAGAAAATCAGTAAATGTTTAAGAGAATAAAATTGGTGAATTGCTTCCATTTTATAATATTTCCTATTCATTTCAGGGTTTACCCAAATTTGCAACTCTAAATAAGGCCCAATTATTTACTCCTCAAGTAGTACAAAATTCACGAAGAAAAGTGAAAGCTTTTTTTTTTTTTTTTCCTACTCAAATATTCTGGTCTCTATCTGCTCCAAATCTCACTAACTTTTCTTGAGTCTGGTACAGGTACTGATCTCAAGGCTACTGCTACCACTATCACTATTTCTTGTGCCTCAAGACTCAACCTTTCTAATTTACTTGAATTAATTTGGAAAAGTCCCATTTCATGATATTTTAAGCAACCCAGATGTCTCTTTCAGTAAAAGTGGTATTCTTCCTATGTTCCTATGACTTTTTCCAGAAAATGATATCAACTTCTGCCTACACCTGACATCTAAATGTAATTCTTGACATCTCCTTCTTCACATTTCCATTTCCAATAACCAAGTCTTGTCAGATTTTACTTTCTCTGTATTTCTTGAGAGAATTTTTCTCTTTCTCTCTTCATTGCTATCATGGGATCTAGCCCCCCATTCTCTCACCTGAGCAATGGTGACCACCTCTAAAGTGCTCTTGTTGATGATCTCTCCAAAAAAAGTTTCTCTTTTCTGTATCCAGAATGACTTACTCGAAATGCAAATGCAAATACAATTTACATTGTAAATTGCTCTGTTTAAAAACTCCCAAAGACTTTGCATTGGTAATAGGATGAATATCAAGAGTCCAAAATGGAGTTCAAGCAGTACCAAATCTGTTCTTTGTATTTCTCTCTCTGCTCCTCTGGTGGTAACATGAACCTCCTCAATCTAATGATTCAATAATACTTTATCCCTCAAATGTAAAATACTTCCTGTCTGCTGGACTTTGGTCTTCTTATTCACATACTTTTCCCACTATTATCTTTTTTTTTTTTTTTTTTTTTTAATGGACTCTCGCTCTGTTGCCAGGCTGGAGTGCAGTGGTGCAACCTCGGCTCACTGCAACATCTGCCTCCCAGGGTTCAAGGGATTTTCCTGCCCAGGCTCCTGAGTAGCTGGAACTACAGGTGTGCACCACCATGCCCAGCTAATTTTTGTATTTTTAGCAGAGACAGGGGTTTCACCATGTTGGCCAGGATAGTCTCGACCTCTTGACCTCGTGACCCTACTGCCTCGGCGTCCCAGAGTGCTGGGATTAGAGGCATTAGTCATCGTGCCCGGCCCTACCATCCCATATTTATGTAATTAGTTCTTAATCTTGTTTTGGTTTGCTCTTCAGTCTTCCCCGCCAAGGGAAGCCTTACCTGATATCCCTAAATATGAAAGGCTTTCATAAGAGTGGCTTTCATAACAGTGCATAACTGTCCTCTGTAGTGGGATTATTTTAGTTATAATACTGTTTTTATGTTTTTTATATTTTTATTACCATTTATAATAGATAAATCTGAGCATACTCTTTGACAATAAGTTTAATGGACTTTTGATAATTACTAATTCAGTACATAATTGTTTTCTATAAGCCATGATTCCAGAAATTGAGAAAAAAATATGCAGCGGTAATCTGTCGCAAGTGGAAGGACAAATAGCCAAGCAATGTTGAACTACCCATTCATCTCTTAAAAACAGGGTTAAAATATTTATTCTCGTGTTTTCAGGAGGAAGCATGGACAGAGAGTTTCTTGCTTGTTATACTCCCAACTCACTGTTTCTATGGAAAAAGTAATTAATCTGATAAACGACACAGAAAAGTTTGGTTTTTACTGGTCTGCATTAACAAGGTGGCGATTCCAAGACGTTGAAATAAAGAGACTTCAGAGCCTGTCTCTCTCAATCACTATCTTTGGGCTTGTGAAACTGCTTGTTGTACAAAATAGGGAGCACTTGTGTAAGAGCTGCATCGGGAGGCTCAGCTCAGCTACTGCTGTCATGAATTCAGCTTTTGCAAGAGTGACAGAATGTCAGAATCCCATGAACCAAAAGTTTTATGATGAGAGAAGAAGAATGGTATTTCACTCACTAATTTCAAAATTCGATTTTAAATAAAGTTAATAAACTCAATAAAGAAAGCTGAATATGCACACACAGATGTGTGCACGCACACACACACACTCCTTGCAGCAGTTTTTCAGTGTTTAATCATTCATGAGAAGTGGTTTGACTTTGTATTTTCAATTTACCAATACTTGCAACAGGCTCCGGCTGCAAAACTTTTTTCAGTTGAATAGTAGCATTTGAGAAACAACATCATTGCTGAGAGATAGATGATCAGCCTTAACTACAACATCAGTAGACATGTGACTGTTTGTAACAAGAGGGAGGTAAATGGCTTTTAGGTGGTTGTGTAGCTGGTTTTTACAGTAGCCTTCAGTGGCTGGCTGACAGACATAAACCTTACTAGTTATTATCAGGCTTCAGAGCATTAATATTAGGTTTTAATTTGCTTATGTTAGGCATGAGAAGGTAGCACTATCCTAGCTGCCCTAAATACTGTTCCTTGTCACTTTTTCCCATTGAATTTAAACGTAATTTGGGGATTGTGCCTAAAGTAACCTTATATCCATGTGTTTACCATAGGTTTCTGGAGCTCCCATTCCAAACATGGTCTCAAGTTGATTCTTCATGGGCATAAATTTAAATTTATGAAGGATTGTTTTGTACCTCTTAAGGAATTTGCATTCACTGCCAAGAGCTTGTATAGTTTAACAAAAAGAAGATAACGAGGAATAAGAGTTCCTGCTTTATGGGAACATATCTTCTTTGGGTAATACCTATCAGTACTCCTTGAAATAGCTAGAGCATTAAATGTTTGTAACCAGTTCACAATGAGAGAAGTAGCTTCCACCAGAAATTAAATCAATACATTACTTCCTTCATTGAGTAACTGTTGCTACAAAAATATATCTGCTGAATAAATTAACATGCTTATTGACATAACTGATTTGCAGACTGTGATGGCAATTTATGGACCAAACACTATGCCCCACTGAAAAATCGAATAGAATTATTTGACAGTTAAGTATCACTGAAAAAGTCTGGCTTTTGGTCTCAGGAAGCGATCAGATTGATCATATGTTTTCAGCATGTAGTCATAATACAACTGTATATCCATAGTGTACATTTGACACTTTATATTATGCATTTTACATATATTTTCTCATTTATTCCTTCATTACATGCATAAGATATGAAATAGATTTGGATTTAATTGCTTCATTAAGGTCAAAGACCAAAAACCTCATTACAATGCCAATGTCAGAGGTTCTTCTTCCAATTAAAATAGAAAGTTACCAAAGGTAATTGCTCCTGCCATAATGAGAAGACATTGGATAAACATTTTTGTTTTTGAAAAACTATGTTTTTGTTTAAAGCCATCCAAAAGTTATGGGCCTAAAGTTCCAATGGACTAAATTTCAGAAAAAAACAAGTCCTTCTGAGGTGATCACAGGCTAGCAGCTGAGCCCACCCCTAAGGACATTTGCTGGATCTAGGGACTTGAATAGACACAAGAACAAGCATGCAATGTGCAGAGAAATAGCTGGAACACTGGGAATACACAAAATATTTAATCTACAGAAAACTGCAATAGGGGCTGAAAACTAGAAAGATCGTGTGGCCTCCTAGTACTTATTTATTTTCACTTCTTAAGAGATAGGCTCTCATTCTGTCCCCCAGGCAGTGCAGTGGTGTGATCATGGCTCACTGCAGCCTCGAACTCTTGGCCTCAGGCAATCCTCCTGCCTCAGCCTCCTGAGTAGATGGGACTACAGGTGCACAACATCATGCCTAGCTAATTTTTAATTTTTTTTTTGGAAATACCAAAATCCACTATGTTGCCCAGGTTGGTCTAGAATTCTTGGCTTCATGTGTTCTTTCTGACTTGGCCCCACAAAAGCACTCGGATTACAGGCATAAGTAAATGTGCCCAGCCTGCTCTAGCTTTTAGATGCTAAATTCTGCTGGAAAAGGGAGTACAAAATGAATATAAATAGTATCTTGAGTATTTTCTTCCCATACACCCATAGGATTTTTAGTGCATCTTACTACCTCACGTACACCATTCTTTCATCAAACTATCCAAGCTAAGTATTTAAAATACAATTTTTGACCTACAATAAGCTCTACACTAAAGCTCATTATGTTTGATTTTGACAGTCTGTTTTTGTATCACAGCTGTAGAAAATTAATCACATTCTTTCTTTTATGAGACATTATCACTATTGTTTCCTACAAGTTTCTCTCCGTTTTTACTTATCTATTTAATTCTTTTTTATTCCTTTTCCCTCATCACAGACAGGCACTCTAATGTGTTTTATATAGGTTCTTTACTCTTAAATAATTCTTACAAACTAAGAAAATTGTTTTCTGAGTGTCTGTATGTGTATAAAGAAGAGTGTATACATTTTTCTTAAAGAGGATTATATGCATCTAATTTTATTTCTAAGTTTTTTTCACAGAGCATAACGTTCTTCATACATTCCCACATTGCTATAGGTTCTTTCAGGTTGTTTATTTACCTGTAGCTGCTGCTTAGTTTTCAATAAAATGAACCCACCACATTTTCCCCTATGCAGTCTTGCAGTAGAATTCACACTGACATCCAGCTACCATAGCATTCACTTCTGTAAATAGTCTCCTTACGAAGACGCCTTTTGGTTACGTGTCACAATCTGTCAGGGGCTGTGTTAGTCCATTTATATTGCTATGAAGAAATACCTGAGGCTGGGTAATTTATTTTTTAAAAACAGAGGTTTATCTTGGCTCACGGTTCTGCAGGCTGTACAAGGAGCATGGCAATGGCATCTGGTCTTGGCGAGGCCTGAAGCACATAATCATGGAAGAAAGTGAAAGGGAGTCAGCATTTCTCATGGTCAGAGAGGGAGCAAGAGAAAGAAGGGGGAGGTCCCCGGGTTGTTTTAAACAATCAGATCTCTTGTGAGCTAACAGAGCAAGAACTCACTTTTCACTAAGGGGATGGTGCTAAACCAAGCTTGTTCAACTCACAGCCTACGGGTTGAATGCAGCCCAGGTAAGATTTGAATGTGGCCCAACGTGAATGTGGCCCAACACAAATTTGTAAACTTACTTAAAACATTATGAGGTGTGTGTGTGTGAGCTCATCAGCTATTGTTAGTGTTAGTGTATTTTATGTGTGGTCTAAGACGATTCTTCTTCCAGTGTGGCTCAGGGAAGCCAAAAGCTTGGACATTCCTGTGCTAAAGCGTTCATAAGGGATCCACCCCATGATCCATTACCCCACACTGGGTCCCACCACCAACATTGGGGAATACATTTCAGCATGAGATTTGGAGGGGACACACATTCAAACTATAGCAGGAATATACACCCAACAGTAAGATAGTTAGGTTGTAAGGTATGCATAATCTTAAATGAGTCCTGCCATGTTATTTTCCAAAATGCTTACAACCATTTAATTTCCTATCTGTTGCCCACAAAGGTTGTTTTTCCTCATATCCTCATCGTGCAATATCATCTATAATTCTTATATTTTCTAAGCAAGTGGTGAAAATACATATCACATTTTATTTGTGCACATTCGCATTTGTCAGAGTGCTGATAACATATTGGGATTTTGGGGGGCCCATTTTTCTATTGAGTTTACTATATTATTTGTTGATTTGAATATCAATAATAATCACTTTGATCTATCTAGACATTGTCAACATTTTCTCTTACTCTGTCATATGCTGATAACTTTGTATGCCAGCCTTTGATGAAATGAATCCTTAAAATTTTTATACTTCTTCTAGACTTTAATTTATACTTTAAATTAAATCTTTCAGTTTAGTAAATCTTTTATTAAAGTGTAACAACGGACCACAATTTGTATTTTGTTGAGTTCATTCACATTTGGAATTCTGATACGTTTTTCGTGGATATATCCCTTTTATCATAATGAAGCATGGCTATCATAATGAACATGATTAGATCTAGGAATCTATATTGACAACCATGTCAGAAACCATTATTTTTGTTTTCAATTATAAAAATTAATTTTAGAAACAAAAGAAAAGAATAACTCATATTTACTGAGATATTTACCTTTCTGTTCTTTAATTCTTTTGTCTTTTTAAATTTAAATATTATTCACTTATTCCTTATTTCCTTTTAACTTTTTCTACATTCATGAGCTCTTATTTTAGTGGTTATACTAGTCATTATACTGTGTAAGACTGGTTGATTAAAATTGAATATAAATTATTACTTATTTGTGTTACTCATAAGGCCAGAATCTTATTTAAATTAATCCCTTCATACTTATCATATCAATGTGACTAAAAATTATTAACAAATATTTTAAGTCTACATATTATTAATTTTTCTACAATATTTTGCATCAACCCAGCTATTTACCCTCTTATGTGTTAAGTTCCTTTTGAGTGTCTTAGTTTCGGGACATTTCGATGTCTTAGTCATTTTCTTTTTTCATGAAGAATTCTTTAGTCTTGCCTATGATACCAGCAGTATCTATGAATGGTCCAGTATCTATGAATGCTAGAAAATACATGTATTCTCTTTAAATTTGGTGACTATTTCCACCCACTCTGGTTCCCACTGGTTTGATCTTCTCAATTTAGTTATTTTGACCTTTTATTATTTTATTTCAGTTGTTTATTCATACCTTCTGTTATTTACTTATATTACTTGATGTATCAGTTTCTAAGAATTGTGTGAAAAATCTAATTATGGCCATGGATTCTCTATTTCTAGCCATATAAAATATAAATTTTACTTTATATGTGTAAGTTCTACTTCATATTTGTGAATTAGGTAAATTTCTTTTCAAAATTATTACATTTCCTTAACATGTTGTTCCTTGTACATGTATTAGCAAACAATGTCTTATCTTTAGTTCTATTTTATCACATTTTTTAAGTCACAACATGAATTTTCTTTTGCATCATATATACCTATATTTCTTTCCTCATCTTTTAGGTTTTAAATTCTCTGTATTATTTTATTTTGTAGATTATTTGCAACATATATTGCTGAAACTTAACTGTCGCAATATAATATGAGCATTTCCGTTTGTCTTTGGCTCCTTTAACTTATTTGAATTTATTGTAATTAATATAACTTTATGCTTAATTGTATTTTCATCCCAGGCAGCTTTCCTCCTTTCACTGACTTTGATTTTATAGGTCAGAATTTCTTCTGCTAGTTTAAATTTTAAATACTTTTATTTTTCTTTTTCTAGTGTTTGCCTTCAAATTTTAAAATTCTGTATTTATTTTGCCCTACAATTTTCAATACCTGTATCTTCCCATTATCAATTTGTATATAGATATATATTAACTGCCTTCCTTCAGCATCCCCTAGCTTCCAATTACTGTACATCACCAAACTTGTATCCTCAAGAACATCTCTCTTCAAATAGGAGTACGAATGGAGAAACACACAAATATTTATCAAGGGGGATTTGGACATTGTTTCTAGATCCTCAAATTCTATTAGCATTATTTCTTCATAGTCTTTACCACCTACTGTTTTACAAAAAACAACTTTTAAAAATGAAGGGACATTTAAAATCTTCTCCTTAACCTTACAATGGCCTCTAGTTAAAAACCTTTAGAGCACCCATTCAAAGGGTACTTGAAAACACAGAGAGGGGAATTCACTAATTGTTAACTCACAATCATTAAACTTGGGCTGGGTAAAACTGCTTGAATTTCTTGTTTCACACATACTTTGCCAAGTGTAAAGAATCACTTTAAATATAATATATTTTGACTTTTGGTGGGAAATTCTAACATCAAATGTAATGCAGTTTGAGCATGTGGAGTATCCTGCTTTTGTTGCTGTTGTTACAATCTCAGTTCTCTCATTAGCACCACTGTGAGAAATGCATTGCTCTTGAGAAAGTATCTGAGAGCAGGATGAAAGCAGAGGAAATAAGCAAATGGCTTTTTCACAAATCTAAACAAAAGTTTGTCTTTTCAGTTCCTTTTTTTTTTTTTTTTTTTTTTTTTTACTATGCATTAGAGAATGCCTAATCAGCTAGGAAGAAAAACATTTTAAGTAGACATATGGTTCTGCAAATAACAATTTTTTCAAGATATACCAAAAATAGTCAATAGTGAGTTCTTTGTGACTTTTGTGGACATTGGGGTATATCTTACTGACTAGGAAAGATAGGACTTAATTTTTAAAGTATATACAATATATACCTATATTATTGTCAGGTCTAATCTTAGTTGATAATGTAAAATGTTGATTAATTCCCATGTAAAAATTACTATCAGCCATTAAGACAAGTAAATTTTAGTAGCATATACCTCACTTGTTAAAAATTAAGTAGACAGAAATTGTGGTATCTATATACAACAAATTAATGGAGTTTTTCTGATTTTTATATATAATTCTTATTTTATCTACTCAAGGACAAAAAGTAGTTGACAAAAAAATAAACACATATTTAACCAAAGGGAAACCATGAATAATTATACACCTGTATTAGTTTATCATCGCTGTTGTAAAAAAAAAAAAATACAGCAAACTTAATAGCTCAAAACTGCAAATGTGTTATCTTACAGATCTTCAGGTCATATCTTTATTTTTTTAATTTATTTTTTATTATACTTTAAGTTATAGGGTACATGTGCACAATGTGCAGGTTTGTTACGTATGTATACATGTGCCATGTTGGTGTGCTGCACCCATTAACTCGTCATTTACATTAGGTATATCTCCTAATGCTATCCCTCTCCACTCCCCTCTCCCCACAATAGACCCCAGTGTGTGATGTTCCCTTCCTATGTCCAAGTGATCTCATTGTTCAATTCCCACCTAAGAGTGAGAACATGCGGTATTTGGTTTTCTGTTCTTGGGATAGTTTGCTGAGAATGATGGTTTCCAGCTGCATCCATGTCCCTGCAAAGGACAGGAACTCCTTCTTTTTTATGGCTGCATAGTAATCTTTAAAGGGATCCTCAATGGGTTAAAATCAAGCTGTCAGCAGGGGTGCGTTCTTTCTGAAAGCTCTTGGGGAGAATCTGTGACCTTGCCTTTCCAGCTTCTAGAGACTTCCCCATTGGCTCATGGCCCCTTTAATTGTAAGCCAGCAGTGTAGTATCATTGAAACTCACTGACTCTTCTGCTTGCCTCTTCTACTTATCAACATCTTTGTAATTGCATTGGGTCTACCTGAATAATCAAGGGTAATCTCCCCTTCTAGAGGTCATCAGATTAGCAATTTTAATTCCATCTGTAGCATCAGTTCCCTTTTGCCAAATAACCTAACATAGTCACAGTTTCTGGGGAAGTCGATAGAGGAGATGTTATTTTGTGTACGATTCTTGATAAATAACTTAAAATTTTAATACACATTTTATTTATGCCTACAAATTAAATATTGACTTATGCCATATAAATATATTTTAGTTCTTCTAATTTACAAATTAGATGAATTAATCATACAAGAGATCTATATCATTTTAAACTTGACTGCTTTTCATAATCTATATTATATATGAAATTCATGATTTAGTAATCCATGGTTTTTTTTTTTTCATGTCCCTCAAAACACCAAATACAGCATGTATTAGACACTTCTTGAAGAAAGGCACTCTGATGTTGGATAATAGTGATGTCTGGCCTTGCTGAGTGATGCCTGGCTTGGCTAATTTGGTTGTATAGCAGACTTTCCCTCTCAAAATTTGGTATTCTAAATACAACTCCAAAGTTTTAACCACAAGATAATTATAACATATAATAGGATGAGGTAAGTGATTTCTATTTTAATATACATTTGCCAATATAATATCTTTTTTACTGGCAAATGTATATTGAAATAAAAATCACTTTATATGTTGAATAAAAATTATGCTTAGAAAAGAAAACAAAGAGTATCATCCACAATCATTTGACAGGATTAGTTTGGGTACAACCTTTTTTAAAAAAGTAACTAGAAATTAAGAATGTCAATTATTCTAATAAGTGGTAACAAATTCTTTTGCTTGTCAGGTAGTTTATAATTCTTTGCCTTCAACACAATTGAAGGAGAACTTAGAATTGTTAGATAGCAAGTCATTAAGAATTATTTTTCATGGTAGTTCCTTGTATTCTTGTGAAGTACTCAGAAAGGTTTCAACTAATTAAGCAGCATCAATACAAAAAAGGATTTTTAATCCATTTTACTTACTCTCAAGACTAACATTTTACTGATCTTACATCCATAAAAATGAAAAACAGAAATAGAATTGATGTTGAACCACGCCTCACTCAGGCAATAAGTAATATTTATTCATGTATGCATGAAAAGAATTCTTCATCTCATTTAGGGTTATATCTACAGTACAATTTTACTTTTGATATAGTTTATTTATCAGAGTTTGGAATACAAACAATATATTCATATTGTTATAAAGAATGATACTTTTAAAGTATACTGCTAATAATAGTGAGAAAATTTTTGCAATCTATCCATCTGAGAAAGGGCTAATATACAGAATCTACAAGGAACTTAAACAAATTTACAAGAAAAAAAAAAACCATTAAAAAGGGGGCGAAGAATAGAAACAGACATTTCTCAAAAGAAGATATTTATGCAGACAACAAACATATGAATAAAAGCTCATCATCACTGGTCATTGGAGAAATGGAAATCAAAACCAGTATGAGATACCATCTCACGCAAGTTAGAATGGCAATCATTAAAAAGTCAGGAAACAACAGATGCTGGAGAGGATGTGCAGAAATAGGAACGCTTTTACACTGTTGGTGGGAGTGTAAATTCAACCACTGTGGAAGACATTGTGGCCATTCCTCAAGAATCTAGAACCAGAAATAGCATTTGACCTGGTAATCTCATTACTGGGTATGTACCCAAGGGATTATAAATCATTCTACTATAAAGACATATGCACATGTATGTTTACTGCAGCACTATTCACAATAGCAAAGACTTGGAACCAACCCAAATGTCCATCAATGATAGACTGGATAAAGCAAATGTGGCACATATATACCATGTAATAGTATGCAGCCGTAAAAAAGAATGAGTTCATGTCCTTTGTGGGGACATGGATGAAGCAGAAACCATCATTCTCAGTAAACTAACACAGGAACAGAAAGCCAAACACTGCATGTTCTCACTCACAAGTAGGAGTTGAACAATGAGAACATACGGGGACAGAGAGGGGAATATCACACACTGGAGACTGTCAGGGGATGGGGGACAAGGGCAGGGAAAGCATTAGGAGAAATACCTAATGTAGATGATGGGTTGATGGGTGCAGCAAACCACCATGGCACATATATACCTATGTAACAAACCTGCACGTTCTGCACATGTATCTCAGAACTTAAAATATAATAAAAAAGTATAAAAGTAAATAATGATAATAAAAAAAAAAAAAAACACGGCCAGGCTCGGTGGCTCATGCCTGTAATCCCAGCACTTTGGGAGGCTGAGGCAGGCAAATCATTAGGTCAAGAGATCGAGACTATCCTGGCCAACATGCTGAATCCCAATCTCTACTGAAAATACAAAAATTAGCTCGGCGTAGTGGCGCGTGCCTATAGTCCCAGCTACTAGGTAGGCTGAGGCAGGAGAATCGCTTAAACCTGGGAGGTGGAGGTTGCAGTGAGCCGAGATCACGCCACTGCTCTCCAGCCTGGTAACAGAGCAACACTCCATCTAAGAAATAATAATAAAATAACTCAACAGAATAATTTTTAAGACTTGTTCTGAAAATTTAAAAATACATTATTTCATTTATAGACTTATTTTAAGGGATTTATAAGTAATCATTTAAAAGCTTTCAAGTTTGAAATATTATAACAAAAATCATGTGGTTGAAAATGTAAGTTTCAAGGGGAAGAACAGTGTAAAAATTACTGTATTTTACATCTTATGAGTTCTTTTAACTGAACATTTTATCCGCCCTTTATTTCTCTAAAGTTATCATTATTTTTCCAAATAGTTCTTCCCTCTGTTTATTTTTCTTATTTGTCTGAATTATGTTTTTGTTTCATGACTGATGACAAATAATGGTAAACAATGTTATGTGTTGATACAACTGAGATCTATATCTGCTGCAAGAGGAAAATTCAATTTGCCTTTAAATGTCATCTTCAGATTGCTTCGGTTGTGCCTGCGTTCTGTTCTTAAAGTTTACAAGATTTTAAAACTCTGAAATGACTTCACAAATACCTTTTTTTAATATTCAATCTTTAATTAATCGGGACCCATGGGCACTAGAAATTCTGATTACTTATCTGTTTCAAATCGTGATAGAGAAAACCTTCATAAAACCATGGCATGATGGATTTAAAAGGAAGTTTATAGGTTACAGTGAGTCTAAAACCTAGATACGCATTAGTATCACCTGCTTCCCTCTATTGGTTTCTTGATTTATTTATTTGTATTTCTCATAGACTATTATTATCTACCTATTGTCACATTGGCATGCCTTTCTTTCTTCTGTTTTCTTGCCTTTTTCTTTTCTCTTGTTTCTTTATTTTTTCTATTCTTTTATCTTTTTTATTTTCTGTAATGCACAAAGGTCAGACATCTGTATGTATTTATTTTGTTCACAGATGACTGACATTCTTCAATAGATATCTGTTAAATACATATCTCTCACTTCTTTGTGGCACTTCTGCTTTCTTCTGGAAGAGGTCCCAGCCTGTTTCCCCTCAGCTGAAACGTTTTTGTGATTTATGTCATTCAGGGTTGTCTTCAATCGAACCATTATATTTACAAAACAGTATTTCACTTTCCTCTTTCTTTACCGATTGTGATTCCCCATTCTTTGTTATCAACATCTAGCCTTTATCAATGAAAGACAATTTACTATGGCTATTTATAACCTCTGAACTGTCTGTTACATTGCTTTTTTCAGTTTGCTGAAGCTCTGATACTCCTAGGTATAAGAATTCCCAACTTTGAATCTCTGTGATTGCCTGATCTGATCTTGACAACTCCACTTGGATGTCAAATAGGTAACTCAAAATTAACATGCCAAAAACTGATCTTCCCTATATCCCAAACTGTCTTTTCAATTGATCAAGACAATAACTGTATTCTTCTTTGGACTCCTCTCTTTCACCCACCATATCCAATCTGGAAATCAAGTCAGCTCTGCATTCAAAGCACTGCTTAAGTATGTAGCCGTTCCCACTAGCACTACTACTGCCAACTTCATAAAGGCCAGCATCCTTCTTACACCCCCATAGCTTTCTCCATCCCAAGCATTCCATCAAATACCTGCTTGAGAAGCAGAGTATTGGGGAATCTGCCTTTATAATTAAAATCTTCTAATACATCCCTTTTCTTTCTCCTCCTTCCACTGAGGTCTACTTCTAATGTATTAGATACAACAATCTACAAAAATATGTCACATGCCTTCAAAAATTCTCCAATATCCCATTTAGGCCAAAATGAAAGCCAGTAATCTTACAGAGTCCCCACATGATCTTGAACCATTTTATTCTCTGATCCAGTGTTTTCACTTTTATCACTTATTTATTGACTGTGCTTCTGCAACACTGGTATTTTTATACCTGGAACTTGGCAGAGATGCTCCAGTCTCAGGTTCTTTGTCGATGTACTTTCTGCATGGAATGCAATTCTTCAAGTTTTCTATGCTTATATCCTCACTTCTTTTTAGTTTTAATTTCTACTTTTTTTTTTTTTGAGATGGAGTTTTGTTCTTGTTACCCAGGCTGGAGTGCAATGGTGTGATCTCGGCTCATCGCAACTTCCGCCTCCCAGGTTCAAGTGATTACACTGCCTCAGACTTCCAAGTAGCCAGGATTACACACATGCACCACCACGCTTGGCTGATTTTGTATTTTTAGTAGAGGCAGGATTTCTCCATGTTGGTCAGGCTGGTCTCGAACTCCCGACATCAGGTGATCCAGCCGCCTCGGCCTCCCAAAGTGCTGGGATTACCGGCGTGAGCCACTGCATGCAGCCTACATTACTTTCTTAGTGAGATCTACCCTGGTCACTGTATTTGAACTGCAACCCCTTACCATCTTCATTTTGCCAAGAACTTATCACTATCTAACGTACTATGTAATTTACTTCTCTATTCTTCATTGTCTCCCTCATTAGAATGTAAGTTCATTGAGACCAAGAATATTGGACTCTTTTGCTCCCTGTTCTATCCCCAGCATGTAGAACAGTGTCTGGCACATATGAGGACCCCAAAACACATTTGTTGAATGAATGAGTAAAATAGAAAACCCCGATTAAAAAACTCTAAAAATATTGTTGAAGGACTAAAGGTACTTTAATGCTGTCATTTTAACAGAAGTAATTTTAAAGCCTGAGAAGAAAGAACATCCACCTTCCATGACTAGGACCCCAGAGACAGAACCCATGGAGCCTTTGCGTGCTAATCTTATTTTCCACTCTACCACTTGAACTAGGCATATTCATTTTTATAAGGTGGATGAATTAATTTCTCCATATCATTGGGGAAAATGAAAATTCCATGGATATGCCTTGGTGGGTCACTAACTTTCCTTATCAGTGGCATTCCATGAAAAATCTGTTTGAGAAACATTATATGAAATAAAGGACCTGTCCAGCTATTATGGGTTACATTGGAAGGGTAGCAAAGTTGGTGGTCAAGTTTTAGACAACATTAGTTTTAATAGGTTTTACCCTTTCACATGTATTTATGTGAAGAATTTTCTTCAATTGCTCTGATTTAAGAATAAAATGAAAATAGGACCACTCTACTATTTGGATGATTACATTTTTGTGTGCTTAAATGAAATTGGGATTAACTAAATGATAATAGACGGATATTTTAATTGCATTACTATTTTACAAACATCAAAATGTGTAGTACTTATTGATTTACTGAAAACAAATAATACAGATTCACATATAAGGTTTTTTAGTGTCAATATGGAACATTCAAAATACTCTGAAACATTTGTTCACTCTCATTAGATCCTGGGATTAACATAATAGAGAAAGATACAAGGATCTTTATGTATTAACAAAAACTAGGAAATTAGTACTGCATCATTAATAGTAAATTTAGACTAGAATTTTGCTGAATATGTGGTCATAAAGCTTCTAAACTTAATACCATTATTATGAAATTGATTATTTCCAATGCTTAATATTGTACAACTCTTGTTAATTCAAGCAAAAATATAGTCTATAATTTAAATGTTGCTATTTGTTCAGCTATTGCAAATAAAAACATTATGTGATCAAATATCTATATCATACCATTTGCAACTTAAAAGCAAAAGTGAGTTAAAATGACAGAAAATTGTATAAATAATTTTAAAACCTTAACATAATTGCCTTGGATATGATTCTTACTTTTGCTTCCAGAAAAAAATAATATGATGTGTCCAAATTTACATTAACTGATTAATCTGCTGAAGAATCATTACTTTGCACTTCTACACAAAACAGTCAGCTGTTAGAGGTAAGCTAATAGACTAGAAATGTTTAAACAAAAGCAATTTCACACTAGAAGAACATCGACCATCATCTTCAAGGTGAGATGGATTTAGAGGCTTTTTCACTCTTACAGAACTTTCTAATGCTTGTATTTGTCCACTTTCACACTGCTATAAAGAAATACCTGACACAGGGTAATTAATAAAGGAAAGAGGTTTAATTGACCCACAGTTCCTCATGGCTGAGGCGGCCTAGGGAAACTTACAATCATGGCAGAAGGGAAAGCAGTCACATTTTACAAAGTGGCAGGAGAGAGAAGAGGAGCAAAGCAGGGAAGAAACCCTTATAAAACCATGAGATTTCATGAGAACTCACTCACTATCACAAGAACAGCATGGGGGACACTTCCCCCATGATCCCATCACCTCCCTCCCTCAACAGGTGAGGCTTATGGTTCCCTCCCTCAACACATAGGGATTACAATTGGAGATGACATTTGGGTGGGAATACAGTGCCAAACCATATGATTCCACCCCGGCCCCTCCCAATAGAATAATTTCCAATGTAATGAACAAGGCAGAACAAAGACTTTCAAGAAGAGAAATTTCCTTTGCAACACTCAGAAAAATATAATTTTGTATTTACAAATACCTAATAAGTTTCGAGTTTCTTATTACCAAAATTCTCCTTCATTTAAAATTGTTCTTTGATGAAAGTAAAATAAGAGGCAGACTGGTATAGTAGAAAGTAAACTGAAAATAAAAAGACTGAAGTTGTAGTTCAAGTTCTGTTATTAGTTAGATATGTTCTCATATTCCACCTCACACTGGAGTTAAAGTTATTGTCTTGTAATGTATAAAGGTTTTCCAATTTCAAAATCTATTATTATAAAATCTATCTTTGTCCTCTGGAAAATACACCAAAGAAACTTTTTGCTTTGTAATAACAGATGCCATAGATTTTGGTAACCTTGATGATCTACTGGTAAGCTAATAACAGAGGGGAAAAAAAAAGGAAATTAAACTACAGCTGTCTCTTGCCCACCTTTGCTTCCTGTGGTTACGCCATTGTCCAGATTTTGTGAGTAGAATACATGGGTAGGACATTGTGAGAGTGAGGCCTGTAAGAGTAGATATAAATTTAAAATAAGATGAATACATATTTATTTCTCCCTGATTCAAAAGGAAAAGAATCTGTCTCTTATTCCCTTGTCTCAGAACATTTACTTCAGAAAACTTGCAGTTGTGATTTGCATTTTGCTCCTTTGAGATATATGAGATGTATGTAAATAAATAGCTAAATAAGCCTTTTGCCAGCTTTACAGCTCAGAAATGTCTTCCTTAAGGACTTGGGAAGCATTTTTTGCAATGTAGGCATCAAGGAAGACAGTGGCCCTCTCCCAGTTTTTGAGAGAAAGTGGGAGCCTAACTTCAACCAGTACCCGACTCCAACTTGAAAACCTAACTGTTTTATAAAGCTAGAAGATATTTATTTTTCCTTTGGATAAAATCCATGAGCAAACACAGATGGTTACCCAAATTACTAGGTGAATTTAGGATGAATTACGTGTGACAAATGTTGCTGTCACATACCCTTACTTGAGGACTAGTCATTGTTTATCTTGAGAAATGTATGCCATGGGTTCTATCTGCTTGGCTATATAAAACCATGAATTTTCTTTCTGCCTTTGCAGTCCCTTTAGTGGACTGCCTGTGATATGTATCACATTCTAATGCAATGACTATTTAATAATAAATTTTTAAAAAAATATTCTACCCTATGGCTAGGTTTTGTGGATTGGGAGATTTTATTTTTAATTATATTTTCCCAATAGGCCCAAAGGTCACGCTGCACAGAGAGATGCTATAACAAAATCTGTATCCTCATTACTGCCTAAGAGCCAGAGAAAAACTGAGAGTAAGTTTTAAAAGAAGAACAAGCCTGAGTGGAACAGCAAGTGTGATTCAAAGCCAAAACTGCTAAACAAGGTTGACCAACGAGAAAAGCTTCCAATGGAAGGATAGGCCAAAACAAAATAGAGATCATATAATTAAATATTAAGATTTTTGGGTTTTATCCTATATTTTCAAAAAGTAGCTGGAACACAAATATTTCTACACTAATTATATTTTAGAAGTAAAAAACTGATATGAAATGTGAAAGAATTTAGGGAAGAAAAGGACATTAAAAGTCTTATAATTAAATTAATCCAAGTTGTTAAGTCTGATCGTATAGCCACAGGTAGTGTAATTCCCAAATTCCCCACCACCTCTTCTGGAATTTCAGGATATTTGCTAGGTTAGGCTTGTTTTTTTTAACTCTTAACGGACAGGGTATCCCTTGATTACATCTGGGTCACATCAACATAGTCTATAGATTATTAGTGACCATTTATTTTTAACTTGAAAGGTTTATACATTTTGTATAATAAAGGTTGGAAATAATAGCTGAACACTTGAGGATAAACGAACAAAGCTGTAAAATTAGGGTTTTAAATATACGGCAACACTTCTTGGATGTGAAATTTTCTAGACTATCAAATATCCATTACCATAGTAATAACTAAAGCCATGACAACTAAAACGTAGCCCTATGAGAGGATTTTTTGAGCTCTGTGAGTATTTTATACTCTGTTAGGAAATGGTACTGACCACAAATAATCTGAGTAAGTTGGATGCTTGGAAACCTGATGGTGAGCCTTAAAGGGAAGATGCTGAAGTGACTATTAACGTAAGTAGGTGGAAGATGAGTGATTAATAATGCAAATATAAGAAGATCTATTCACACCTTAAGAAGATCACACCAATTACACACATGAAGATGTCCAGCTTATCATAAATCCTTTCTTGCCTATTAATATGCCTTAGTTTATTTTCCATTGGTATTTTTCCTCTTCACTCATGGCTCCTTGTGTATTATTGTATCATTAAAGTTGATGCCCCAAGTCTATTTATTATTTATTCAGATTTTAGAGACAAGGTCTCACTGTGTTGTTCAGGCTGAAGTGCAGCAGCAGGATAACTGATTGCAGCCTCAAATTCCTGGACTCAAGTGACCTCCTGCCTCAGCCTCCAGAGTAGCCAGGGCTACAGGTACAAGGCACTACACCTGGCTATTTTTTTTAAAAAAATTTTTGTGGAGACTAGGTCCCATTGTGTTGCCCAGGCTGGTTTGAACTCCTGGTCTCAAGTAATCCTCCTGCTTTGGGCTTCCAACGCGCTGGGTCTGTAAGCGTGCATCACCACACCAGGCTTGATGCTCAAAATGGAATATTTAGAGTTTTAGAATTTAAGAACTTGAAAGAACTTTATCAGTTGTCTACCCTGGTGCTTCTGAAATTTCACTGAAGATAAATCTTCTAGTGTGCTTGTTAAACACGGATCCTCCCAGCTACCTGCCCTGGGGACTCGGATTTTGTAAGAGAGGAATGAGGCCTAATAATGTATATTGTTAGTAAATATCCACACTAATTATTCAAGGATATACACGGGAAAACTGATAAAGTTCCAAATCTTGTTCATACCTTGCTCAGGCATGCCTAGTAAGTCTCATAGTCTCATAGCGAAGAGTAATACGCAAGTCTCCTGAGTTCAGTTTTACGGACATTTCCAATTCTTCATGCTCTAAGTTGTCTCACTGATACACAAAATCGCACATAAAACCAAAATGCTGGGAGAAGTAGTAATATTACCAGTTTCACTATTACCAATTTCTTTCTTTGCATGTGTGTGTGTGACAGGGTCTTACTCTGTCACCCAGGCTGGGATGCAGCGGTGCAATCATAGCTCTCTGAAGCCTTGGCCTCCCAGGCTCAAGCAATCCTCTTGCCTCAGCCTCCCAAGTAGCTGAGTCTATAGGCATGTTCCACCGTTCCCAGCTATTTTTCTTTGTAGAGACAGGGGTCTCACTATGTTGCCTAGGCTGGTCTTGAACTCATGGACTCAAGCAATCCTCCCACCTTGGCCTCCCAAATTGCTGGAATTACAGGCATGAGCCACCTTGCCAAACAACAATTACCAGTTTAAACATGAAAAAGTATTTCATTTTACTACACTGTTGTGTTAGAGAAAAATTGTTTTCAAAGACCAAAATAAAAGAGCAACTCACAAGTCCATAGAGTTTATTTGTAAATTTTTATACTTCAGGCTATTTTAGACCAATTGATTCATAAATATTTGTATTTCTAAACTAATTTATAATATACATTAAAACAACTCTAGAGCTGAGTGTTCATCTATAGCTCTTTCAGTCTATTTAATTATCTAAGAGAGAGATCTAATCCTATAGATGCATATTTGTGCATGTTCTTTAAAACTTGTCCAATTAAGGACACTGTCAGTGATTTAATATGCTTTAATATGCTGCAGAAAACTCCCCTTCAGAAATATGTGGCTGTTTCTTCTTGTTTGGCAATGTATTGTAATTAAAATATGCACCAGCCCCAATATATCTAAATGTATTTGAATCTTCCTCCCTCTATGAAAATGTCAATGGCCTAAAAGAAATTTGTAACTACCCTCTGACCTTTTTTTTGGGTAATGTGAACTAAATAACATCGATTATTTCTTTAATAGTCATGAAAGACCCAGACTTGAGTCAGTTGGAAAGCTGTTGACTAAGAACCAACTGAGACATATTTGCAGTATTTCAGAGGTTTACAGCTTAAATATTTTGGACTTTGATGAGCATAATAAGAACACTGTAGGAGTTGCGTTGGTGATAGCAGTCCAGGTTAGTCCTTTGAGAGGATTTTCTTTTCTTTTCTTTTCTTTTTTTTTTTTTTTTGCCAGAAAACCCAGATATACAGCAATGATATTTTACTTAGTGAAGTGCCAAACAGAAAACAGTATAATGGTAACCCTTCTGGTGTACAGCATGAATTCACTGGCATTAGAAATGCACTATTTTAAGCAAGCACTTGATACTTATGGTATCAGAGATGTCATCCAATGGAGAGGTAAACTGCTGCAGAAATGACTTCAGATATAAATAGGCTTATTGTTGAAGCCAGTTTCTGCCACTTACAACTTGAATAACAAACTAATTAATTTCCTTGACTTGTAGTCCTTCATCTGTAGGATAGGAAAAACAATGTCTATTATAACTTAGAGAATTGGTGTAAAACTCAAATGAGAAGATTATGTATACTTTAAAGAACACGGTAAGAATTTGATAGCTAGTACATGAGGTGAAACCAATATTCTGCTTTAATTTTATCATCGGTGTATGAATTTTCTCATACATAGTATATATATAATGTGTATATATATACACATATATAACGTACATAATGTATACACACACACAGCATATATGTGCCCATAGGCAGAAATTACTAAAATAATACTTTGTTTCCATTTCATTTTTCTATTATGTTACACCATAGAGGAATGACTAGCAGAATATTTCAAGTGAACAGCATCCAATTCCGATTATAATTGCCTTGTTTTCTAAGAAAAAAAATTAAATTACAAGTATATTTTATAGGGCCTGCAACCATAAACATAGCATGTGTAAATGTCAACTTTGCTCTAGGGAAAATAGGCCTTTCCTCCCCAGTCCTTGCTTCCTGATGCCAGATCTAGGTTAAGACAACTGATTCAGCTCCCTGACTGTATTACCATTGCTTTACATGTCACTCCTCCTCCAATAAAACCGAACTTCTAGGCTACTGACATTAATACATGTATCCAGGGCAACTGGATGGTCTCCGCACTCACTGACTTATTTAAGTTTGTGTTCCTGCTGTATTTTTGCCTCAGAGGTTTTCAGATACTATCCTGTAAGCCACAACATTTATAGAAAAGCTATTTTTAAATAATCAGCATTTTTAGAAAGTTTCAATAGCAGGAGGGATATCAAGTGCTTCATATATCCAGAATAAGACACCATACACATCAATATCTATCTTGGTTTCTAACATAACAATATATCTTTATTTTTCAACAAATCTGTGAATATTTCTATATATTCAAGTACCTTATTTCTTTCTGAATATCTATTAGAATAGATGTAATTTGTCTTAACACTTTTAATTTATTTATAATTATTTGAAATATAAAGCATTATGCGATAAACATTTTAAGTGTTATTTTTTCTCTTTGTAAGTTTATGAGAGCAAAAATTTCTGGGTCTTTGAGACCTGTGTTGTGTTTTAAAATATTGATGAAAGTTGTCCACTGAAAAATTCAAAGTGAACACTTTGAATTACACTTCCAATAATGGTGCCTGAGTGAGCCAGTGTTCTAGCACCTTTGCCAACATAATTTATTATATAAAATTTTAGTCTTTTTCAATTAGATGGGTGCTTTGCTTAGCTTTATTTTAAAGATAAATGATTTTGAGTAGATTTCAATACATTATTACATCATCTTTTAGTTTTCAATTTGCTCCTATGATCCATTAAGGAATACCTTATTGGTAATAACTTAGTAAGTAATAACTAGCAAGAAATAGTTCTTTTTATTTAAGAATTCCATGTTAAATTCACCATCTCATGGATTATTGCTAGACATAGTATGAACTGATTTAAAAATGGCACTTGGCAGTATGATCATGATGAAACTTCTCCTTTTTTTTTTATCTGTGTCTGTGGCTTTTTTCTTTTTTAAAAACCTTTTGCTTTATGTTTGAGGGTACATGTGAAGGTTTGCTACATAGGTAAACTCACGGTAAACAGGTTTGCTGTAAAGATTATTTCAACACCAAGGTATTAATCCCAGTACTCAGTAGGTATTTTTTTTGCTCCTCTTCCTCCTCCCACCCTCCACCCTCAAGTAGGACCTGTGTCTGTTGTTCCTTCTTTGTGTTAATAAGTTATTATTTAGCTTCCAATTACAAGTGGGATACCTACATGGCATAAAAAAGGGTGAACATTCAAAATAAAATTTAAGACACATGAATCAATTTAATAGCATCAGAGAATAATTTCCTCAAACTATAGGACCAATCAAATGGATTTTTAAAAATACTTATTGTTTTTTCTAGGTCTATCTATGTTTTCTACATGACCTGTTTCTTTAAAGAAACACTTGGGCCGGGCGCGGTGGCTCAAGCCTGTAATCCCAGCACTTTGGGAGGCCGAGACGGGCGGATCACAAGGTCAGGAGATCGAGACCATCCTGGCTAACATGGTGAAACCCCGTCTCTACTAAAAATACAAAAAACTAGCCTGGCGAGGTGGTGGGCGCCTGTAGTCCCAGCTACTCGGGAGGCTGAGGCAGGAGAATGGCGTAAACCCGGGAGGCGGAGCTTGCAGTGAGCTGAGATCCGGCCACTGTACTCCAGCCTGGGCGGCAGAGCGAGACTCCGTCTCAAAAAAAAAAACAAACAAGCAAAGAAACACTTGGAACACTGTGGCAATTTTAAGGAAGCTTTGCAGCTAGGTATTAGGGATTTTTGTTTGGTAATACTACTAAAAAGCAGCCCATACAGTTGATTTGCTCTATCTGCTTTTTATATGAAATGAGTTTTTCTTGTTCACCATTGACATGCCTCTTTCATCATTACCTACTATGGAAACTGGGAACACCTTCTGAAACTATTAAATCTCTGCCATCCAGAAGTACTGAAATGAGTAAATTTTGTTCCCCGTTAAGAGTTTATAAATTTAGGGAAATTTTTGTTGAGTATTGATAACTATTTGATATAAAAACTACCACCTGACACCAAGAGTATATGGAAACACTGCTGCCTTGAAAAACTTGGAGAATTAGTTAATTGCTATTAAAATTTAAGAAACAAGAAAATAGATACAAAAGTGGAACCAGGAACCAGGAAGTCAAGAGGTTGTAGTGCACAGTGATCCTCCCCCTATGACCCGTACATTTTCAGTAAGTCTTCTTACAAATGCGTGATGGAAACAGATTTCTTGTATAAAACAATGTATGATAACACAATTAAGGGATTAAGAACTGCCTTCAGATCATCACAGAAATAAATGTGACGAGGGGATGATGGCATTTGGAAGACAAACAAAAAATGCCAAAACTAAGGAAGTAAGTCACAAGAGCTTACATAAGAACCCTTTTGACTCTAATGGACTTAAAACTAAACTTGGGCAAGATCTTTAAGGGCCCAGGTTAACACAGGAGCTACATAATCTCTTTCATTTTAGTGCAGCAAACTTTGCAACATCTAATAAACTACACTTGAACATTCTATTCTTTCTATATTTGAGAGATAATTTAAGTTCATATGAAGAAACTTTGTAAACCTAGAATCATCTCCATTTGATCATAAGATAGAGTCATTTTAACAATGTGCTAGAATAGGACTTTAACTTCGTATTATTAAATCTATGTTTCTAAGAATGTGCTTTAGTTTTCTTACATGCCAGATAAATTAAGAAGCTTTATAATTTTTATAGAGTGTAGAAATTATTACAAAATATAGAAATTAACTGCTCTTTGAAAGTCTTGATAAAATTTTGAAAAGCTTGTAAAATTTTTTTTGGCATATGAATTTTTAGGGGATATTGTTTGACTATATTTTCAACTTTGACCATAATTAGTAGTATATTCATGTTTTTAGCTCTTCATGATAGAATTTTTGATAGCTTTTTTGAAAAGTCATGATTTCCATTTATATTTTGATTTAAAGCAATACATTTTGTGCAGTGTTATCATATTTTTCAGTCTCTTTTTGCTGACAATTTTATCCCCTATTTTTCATAAGTGTTTGTTTCTTCTCATATTTTTCTCTTTAAATATACATTTCTATGATTTATTTGTTGATTTAACTTCATTGCATAAGTTTATTGAATGTGTATTTTGATATATGTTTTTTATGTTATATATTAAAACTCTGAGAAAATAGTTTAGGCAATAAGATTATTATTAATAAAAGTGCATAGTCTATAGATAGCAATATATTTGCTCATATAATTTTTCTTCTCTCTCTAAAAATATATTTCATCCTAGTAAAGTTTAAATTTTTTAATTAAATACTTCATAAGGGAAGATTTTTAATAAAATAATTACCTATAAACATAAAGCTTGCTATTGCTGGATTTTAAAAGTTAAGACCCGAAAATATGCTAAGCAACAAAGAAAATGACATATTCTAATATTTACATGTCCCTACAGATCTTAGATTGTCTGCTAGTGTGTATGTCTGTGTTTATACATACACTACACATATAAAGTAAATATTACACATGGAATAAAGATTGGCCTATTTTCACATATGGACCAATCTTTATTACAAGTGTAATATTGACAAACATGTTACTTCAACATGTTAATTATAATGTGATATGGTAGAATACTGCAGAATTTGGGAAAATCAGTTAATATACATTAAAATTAATTGTGAAATAAAATAGAACTTTTTCTAAAATTTATTACTGGGTTTGAATGGAGAACTACCTACATCCACAAGTCTTTTCTTTCACTGACTTACTTTCGGAGCTTTCTATCAATCAGGTGACATATAAGAAAATAGAATGTTAAGTACAGTTTAGTTGCAGTGTGGTGAAAGACATGCTATCCTAATCCCTTATCACCCATCAAGATTAGATAGATGATGATGATAGATAGATAGATAGATAGATAGACAGACAGACAGACAGACAGACAGACGAACAGATAATATAGAGAGATATGCACATTGGGAGGCCAAGGCAGGCAGATCACTTTACGCCAGGAGATCGAGACCAGCCTGGCCAACATGGCAAGACCCCATCTCTACCAAAAAAAAAAAAAAAATTACAAAAATTGGTCAGGCACGGTAGCACATGCCTGCAGTCCCAGCTACTTGGGAGGCTGAGGCAGGAGAATTGCTTGTACCCAGGAGGCAGAGTTTGCAGTGAGCCAAGATTGCACCACTGCACTCCAGCCTGAGCAAGAGAGAGAGAGACTGTCTAAAAAAAAAAGAGATATATAGTGCCTGTCTTTTCTTCATGATTTTAGTTCTTACAAGTTACTAGATCAATTAAGCTCAAAAACGAAATTGAAATGAATAAACAGCGCAAATATGAATACAATGCTGATTTGGTTCTTGCTACTCTGGAAGCTTTTTTCTTAAACTGAATAAACCTTACCTACAAGTAACTACAGTTATGAGCAGTATCAAAATGGATCTCCTTCCTGGATCTATTTTCAGCAGAGCAGAAGTGATAAAATACATGCCATGCCAGCAACTAAAATAAAACTTTGTAATAAAGAAATATGGAAAAGTTTTCTTGGCATGAAAAAATGAAAAATGTATTGTTGATATATTTCTAATTAACTCTCTACTTTCAATAAGATGAACTATAATACAGTATCTTATGAACATCAGGAGAAAATATATATTTCAACGTTCATGTTAAAAAATACCTCATATGTTTAAACATATTAGTTTTCTGAAAAAACATCTACGGTATTAGAGAATTTGTTAGTGATGGGTAGTGTCCTAAGAATCAAGGAGGAATGGAAGAATAATTCCTGGCCTCTCTACCTTTCTTCGTGTATATTTATCACTTGAAAACTCAGTCTCTGCTGTTCATTCGTCTGCAATAATGTTTCTCATAGTCCATTATGTATTTTTCAAGTCTTGCATTAGAACATATTGTTTTTTGTTGAGAGTAATCATGAGAAAAATGTTATCTCATTATTACACTTTCTAACATTTTAAAATAAAGCGCGGCATACCACCGATCGTGTTTTGTGCTTCCACTTGTGTGTCTTACATCCTTCAATCTTAACTTCGCAGAGAGTGGTTATGTAATATCTCAATTTACCAACATAAACCATGGCTTAAATTATTAAATTTACTCAGTAAGTGATTATTGTAAAAATATTAAGTTAATCCATTTTTAAAAACTTTTTAAAAAAGCAATATGATATATTTAACCATGAGAAATACATTTTCATAACAAATATTTGAGTAACAATCATTTTATGATGACAAACTATAGTCAGCTTGATTTATAATGCATGCTGCCAAATCCTTTAAGGTGTACAATGTATTAGCAAGTTACAATTTGGTTCACACTATATAAGAATGCATTGGAACTACTAAAACAAAGTAGTATTTTTTCTCAGTGAGTACAGAACACTGGGGAAAGTACATGCTGAAGTGCTCTCTGGCAGCCATAGGGTTTCTAATAACGGCCTCAACACAGGAATTTTTTGTTCCTGGAAACAGCCATTACTATTCACAGTTGTTGTAGCTCATGCCAGCCCAGTAAAACCTGGGCGTGTTATAATCAATGGCAATTGAAACAGTTAATAACATTAAATTTTAATTTGGACAAAGGTGTAAGAAATCAATGCTTTACCATATCTCTTGGCATACTGCTGGCCTTAACACCCCAAATATATTTAAAAATGTAACAATTCTGCAAGGGGAATAATATAAAACACATCAATTTCCTTCCTAGATTTAACTGTACTGAAAAAATAATTGCCATATAATAGTCACTTCACAACATGAATGAAGCAGGGATAAGGGCATAATGCTTCTATGTGAAAATAAAACAGAGAAGTGACTAAAAAATTCAACTTAGAGTATGCATAATATATTTTAGAATGAACTATTTTCCATCATTGCAGAAGTGAAATCTGACATTCAAAAGGAATCTTATGCTAATTGTCACCTTATTTGAACATTATCATTTATTATATTTAAAATGTTATTTTGGTGCATTCTCTCTCTCTCTCTCTCTCATAACATTACACATTTCTAGGAAGTACTTAAAAAATCAACATTGTATAACAAGCATGTTTGCATTTACTATAAACTTAATAACTAATCTTAGCAATAGTAAAACATAGAATCAAGAAGGTATCCAGTATATAATTGCTTTAATTACAATTTTTGTTGTGAAATTATTTTAGATTCACATGCAGTCATAAGATAACAGAGAATTCCTGTGTACACCATACTGAGCTTCCGCCAATGGTAACATCTTGTAAATCTATAACAGAAAAGCACAGCCAGGATACTGACATTGAATAGTAAAGAGGTAGAACATTTCCATCACCAGAAGTATCCCTTGCATTGCCCTTTGTAGCCACATCTATTTCCTGCCTGATTCCACCCACTCCATGATCCCTGACAACCACTAATCTCTTTTCTATTTATATATTTTTGTCATTTCAGAAATGTTAATAATTCATATCATAAAAATATAACTCTGGGTAATTGGATTTTTTTTTCACTCAGCATAATTTTCCAGAGATTCCTCCAGGTCCTTGTGTGTATTAATAGCAATATGTACAACAAACTCCCATGATACAAGTTTACCTGTGTGACAAACCTGCACTTGTATCCCTGAACTTAAAATAAAAGTTAAAAAATAGTTCATTCCCTTTTACTGCTGATTCATATTCCACAGTGCCAATGTACCCAGTTGTTTAACCATCAATCTATTGATAAACATTTGAGCTGTTTCCTAAATTTGACAATTACAAATAAACCTGCTATCAACATTCATGTACAGGTTTTTGTCTTCATTTATCAAGGATAAATGCTCAGATGTAGAATAACTGAGTCATGTGATAGTTAGATGGTTAATTTCATTGAAATAATATTCCAAATGGCTATATCAATTTAGAACGGCTGTGCCATTTTACATTCCCACCAATACTCCATGAATGGTACAACACCATATTGAATAAGAGTAATGAGAGTAGATACTATTACTTTGTCCCTGATCTTAGGAGGAAATCATTAAATTTTTCACCATCAAGTATAATGCTAGCCCTAAGTTTGCTGTAGATGCTCTACATCAGTTTGAGGAAGTTTCTCTCTACTATTCCTTTTCCGAGAGGCTTAATCATGGATGAGTGCTGAAATTTTAAAATGTTTTTTCTGCATCAATAAATATGACCATGTGATATTTCATCTTTACTCAGTTAACCTTGTAGGTTGCACTGATTAATTTTCAAATAGTTGAACCAGTTTTGAGTCCCTGGTAGAAACCTTAGTTGCTAATGGTGCATAATGCTTTTTAAATGTTGCCGAATTCACGTTGCTAACATTTAGCTATAAATTTCGGGATTTATATTCTATAAGGGATACTGGTTTGCAGTTTTAGTTTTTGGCATTGTCTTTGTCTGGTTTTGTTATCGGGTTAATAACAGTGTCTTCCCTCTTCTATTTTCTGGAAGTGATTCTGTAGAATTCTTGTTAATTCTTTTTTGAATATTTAGTGAAATCTTCAGTGAAATCACCTTGGACAAGATATTTTATTGGTGATATTTGCAAATTAAATATTCAGTTTCCTTAGGGCTCTTCAAATATGCTGTTTCAATTTGGGTAAGCTATGATAGTTTGAGTCTTTAAAATAATTGGTCTATTTCAACTAAGTTGTGTGGAAAGTTGCTCCTATTATTTCCTTTTTTATCCTTTTGATGTCAGCAGAGCCCAGGGTGATATGATTTCATTCCTTATACTGGAAATTTGCGACTTTGCTCTCTCTTTTCTTGGACAGTCTTTTAGAAATTTGTCAATTTTATCATTTTTTTAAAAAAAATACAGCTGTCTTTTCATTTGTTTTTCTTCCTTTTTTTTCCATTTTCAATTTCATTGATTTTAACTACCTTGCAATTGATTAAATTCCTTCATTCTGCTTCTGTAGGCTTATTTTGCTCTTCATTTCTAGATTCTTGGGATAGGAGCTGAAATTATTCATGTGGGATCATTTTTTCTAACCTAGTCACTAATTATAAATTTTCTTCTTAATATTACTTTAATGAGTTTCAGAACATTTTTAATGTTGTATTTTAATTTTTTATTCTATTTTGATTTATCTATATTAATTTTTAGTGCATCTCTTTGTATAGTATTTTGGAGGTTACTCTGAATACTATATTATACACAGAACTTATCACATTCTACTAGTGTCAGTATTTTATCAGTTTGAATGAAGTGTGGAAAAGTTACCTCCCTGTATATCCCCTTACCCTTCCTTATTTAAAATGTAATTATCTTAAATATCTTTTCTGCTTACATTTAGAACCATGTTAGAGAGGGTTGTAATTCTTGCTTCACCCACAAAATATAATTTAGAAAACTCTAGAGAGGATGGGAAAATCTGTTAAACTTACCAATATTATTACTTATAGTGTTCATTCTTACTCTTGATGTTTTCAGTTCCATTCTATTATTTTATTTCTACTTAGAGAACTACCATTAGCCAATCCTTTAGGATAGATTTATTAGAGAGAATTTCTCCTTTTTGTCCTCCATCTGATAATGTCTCAATTTCCTCTTCATTCCTGAGTGACGTTTTAAGTCAAAACAGGGTTCTAGGTTAAGTTTTTCTTCTTTATTCCTCAGAAATGTAAAAGTACTCTACCACTTTCTCCTGGTAGTCATGGTTTCTGGTGAGAAATCTTGTCATTTATATTATTATTTTCTTCTATAGATAAGGTGTCATTTCCCTCTTACTGCTTTTATAAATTATTTTTGTTTGATTTTTAGTTTCTAGAAGCTTGACTGTGTGCATCTAGCTTTGGATTTCTTTGGATTTTCCTCATTTTAGAGTTGTTCAACTTCTTGAATATGTAAGAGTATGCTTTTTGTTGTTTGTAGGTTTGTTTTTGTTTTACCAAATTTGAAAAGTTTTCAGCCACCCTTTCTTCCAGTAATTTTCAGCCCTATCCACTTTCTTCTTTCCTTTAAAAACTAGTGATGACATGAATGATAGATCTATTGTTTGAATTGCATGGGTCCCTGAACTTCTGTTATTTTTTTCCCCACTCTGTTTTCTTTCTATTGCTCAGATTAGGTAATTTCTATCTTTGAGTTTACTGATTAATTCTAATTTCACTTTCATTCTTCTATATTTGAGTTTACTGATTCTTTCTTATGCACTCATCATTCTGCTGCTGAACACATTCATTGAGTTTACTTCTTTTATTTCATTTTGTCAGGTAAAATTACACATGTAAGGCAAAGTTGGTATCTAGTGATTATTTTACATTCAGGTTGACATTTTCTTGAATATTCGTAAGATGAGTGCTTTTGTATTGAAACCTGATCACCTGGGCTAGTACGTTATTGGCTACAAGGCTCTGTTTTCAAATTTGTGTTTTAGTTTGTTTGTTTGTTTGTTTTTTTCCTCTGGCACCACAAGAGAAAGAGAAAGGGTACATGCTGCCTCACTGATTCCTGGCAGGAGTGGAAGTTCAGGATCCTGTCCATTGAAACCTGAGGCAAAGTTCTCACTGCTCCTGGATTGGGGTGGGGGAATCTAGGTCCACACTAGGCTAGGTCTCCAGTAACAGCTTCCTAGTGGAGAGATTTTGAAGTTCTTGGCTGTTGCTCTTTCTATTACCTTCACTGACATTGTAGCAGGGGTCTCCTTCCCACTAGGCTAGAAAGAAAGTCCCAGTATCCTACTCAATCCTCTATAAAGGTATGAAGAGCTCAATTACATGGGAAATTATAAACATACATTTTTAAAAACATCATTTATAACAATGTTACCTTTGAATTACAATATTTTCAAACTTAAAGCACACGTTGTATACTCCTTCTTTGATTATATTTACTTCTACACAATTGATAGGAAATTAATTACCTTTGAACGAACCTTCTATGCTCGGTTTTTAATCATACTTAGTGGTAGGAGTAAGAAAAAGTGCTTCTTCTCCATCTTCCTGAAAGTGGAAGTCTGTATAATGGATTTCAGTAATTGTTGCATACCTTTTCTTTTTGTTTTTTGTTTTTTAATGCGAATAACTGTAGCATGTCTGAAAGTAATACAATTCTGACAGGTTTGGTCCAGGTCTTTTTCTGCTCCAAATTCTGGGTCCACTGTCAAGCTTTCTTCTCAGAGAGTTCAAAACATTAATTACTACTTCAAGTGTCTCTGCCTCACCACTATTCTGGCTAGAGGTTTTGTCCTTTATTCACAGATAGATAGATTGATAGGTAGAGAGACAGATGATGATAATGATAAAGATAGATAGATAGATAGATAGATAGATAGATAATAGATAGATAGATAGATAGATAGATAGATAGATAGATAGATAGACACACAGACACATGTTTCCATTATCAAGTGACAAAATAGGTTCATCTTTAACTAGGTGAAACCTGGAAATTCAATTGCCTACTTTCCTTTGCTCCCCGCTCTTTGAGATAGATATTCCTGTCATCCTGTGTTCCTGGACTAAAAATAACATTTTGTTCTGTCTTCTAAGGAGCTGATTCCAAGAATTTGAAAGCAACTAAATATTTCTTTAAAAAAAGATTATTACGTATACTTTTTTTTCATTTTCCTGTGACACTTTTAATATATCATTATTAATTGAGAAATATTAAAGCAATATCATTTTCATGTAAAGATAATTGCCATGATTATGAGAAAGATTATATATTTTCATTTCAGATCCTACTCTCTGCAATTTCATTTTAGTTGCATACACCTCCACTCATATGTACTTCTTGACCTGGTCACATCAAAGAAAAGAAAACATTAACATACTAAAAAGAAAATTTAAACTAACTTACTAGGCCTTCATAAAGAACCAATATTGTCTTCAAGCTCATTTCAAATGTTAAGCAGATCAATCACTGTTAAATTACAATAAACTTTAAGATAGGTAGCAGGTTGTAGGAGGTAGCAAGACAGGCACAGGATGTAAATGAACGTAGTGCGCTGCAGAAACTGGATATCCAGTCCTGGGGCATCATTATTCACAAAACAAAAATACGATGCAGAGTAGTTTACTCATTTCTCAGTATCAATATACTGCATAAAAAAGTGCCAAAGTTAGAGATAGTCTAAACAAATCTTCAGTTAAGAAAAAAGAACACAAAGCAGTAGTAGTATTAGGTTTCTCTAATAATTGTTTTCTGTAAGATATTTTATCTGACCATATTCAGAAAAGTATTTTGATACCTTACAGAAACTTTGCTGAAAGTGTACAATAGGATAGTTCTTATGATGACAAATTTAAGTCAATTAATTGTTTTTATCACCTATAAAATTAAGCAACCATAATTTATCATGCCTGAAGCCAATACTATATAAGTGTAATATTTGACAGCAATTTTATCAGAAATCATACATTTTTACATAACTTTGATATGCTGACATGCTATGCCTCTTCTCTATTTCTAGGTCTGTCAGTATATGGCAAAATTTCACTATTGTGTGGCAATAGTCAGGGTTGTTTTCTATTTGATGACAGGTGTCCCAAAGATCAGAATTTTAGATTAACAAAAATGATTAACCTACTGTTGTACAAAGAGCTCAATAACATGGGAAATTATAAACACACGTTTTAAAAAACATCATTTATAACAATGTTAAGTTTGAATTGTAATATTTTCAAACTTAAAGCACATGTTGTATACTCCTTCTTTGATTACATTTATTTCTACACAATTGATAGGAAATTATTTAACTTGGAACAAAAATACATATCTGTTTATCATGTTAGTTAGCACTTTTCTTGATTTCTTATAATCTTTTTGTCACCCAGGGAATATTTCAGTAAAGCTGTTGACTATTTCTAGTAGTTTCATTGTTCTGATAGTGTGAAATGCATATTACATCAACTCCTAGTGTGTGAACTTCTTTCTTCTGCAGAGGTTTATATCTTCTCTACTTATCCTGAAACAGGAGAATTTATCTATGGCAGACTCATACCACATACACAAAACTGAGCTTCTAGTAACCTCCAATATGTGATCAAATTTAGTTTAAAAGATGGTTAGTGGCTGCACGGACTTTTGCAAAGAAGATTGTTAACTAGTTATCTACTGAGCATGGCAACAGACAACTGTCCACTTGTACTAATTAATATTTTTAAATACTTAATATTGAGTTGCTTTCTTAATATTTCAAGACATCTTGTCATTGCCTTCTTAAGATAAAAAGACCCCGACCCTCACTAGCATGTGTATGAATTTCACATGCAACATGAAGTTAAGAAAATTCTTGGCATACTCTTCCAAGGTTACTGGCTCTTCTTCTCACAGAATATGCAAATCAGATTAGAAAAGAAAATATTAATATGTTTAATATGAAGCAAGCTTCGTTAAATATGAAATTATCAGTAGATATGATGAGGTATGTATTTTCCATGTTGTATAATTCCTGTTGGGAGCATTTTGTTTTTTAGTTTGTTTATTTGTTTGATAGGTGGGGTCTTGTTCCATCATCCAGGCTAGAGTGCAGTAGCGTGATTATGGCTCACTGCAGCCTGGAACTTCTGGGATCAAGCAGTCCTTCTCCCTCAGCCTCACAAGTAGCTGGTACCACAGATGTTGCCACCACACCCTGGCTAATTTTTAAACTGTTTTATGTAGTGACAAGTTCTCACTATTTTGCCCAAGGTGAGTAAGTATTTAAAATATTCACCTTTTTTTATAAAAACATAAATAACCCTTAAAAATGTCAAGTGATTGTCATTATGCTTCTGGCAGTAGTAACCACAAGCTGCACATGACTATTTAATTTTAAATTTTGATTAAAATGAAATTAAACCAAAAAATTCAGTTCCTCCATCATGCTAGTAACATATCAAGTACCCAATAAGCACGTATTAATTACCACTGCATCAAACAGCCCCAAATTATATTTTTTCATCTCAGCCAGTCCTGTTGAGTAACCCAAGTCCATAACAATTCTTAGGCTCTCATATTACTGAGGCAATCATTGTTGCATTTCTTTACGAGTATTCTATAAATTAGTAAAATAATCCAAAACAAAGTGGGAGGTGGGGGAGTAATAGCATGCAAAAACATACTGTGAGCAGGAACACTTGTGAGTTTATCATATGAGTGAACTCACATTTTTCAAAATTAGCTAATAGTACAGATGAGAGGTGATGCCTCACTCATCTCATACATTGATCTAATTTCTTAGTCTCAGCAAACTAGATTCAAATGTAGACCTTACTTGTACACATAATACTTCTGTTTAGAGTCCTCTATGTTGTATGTTTTCATACAGAACAGAAACATAAAAAAAAGATTGATACCAAATTATTCACTATATACCAAAGAAGACATTTTGAATGCAAAATCTTCTCAAGTTTGGGAAAGAAGGCAGTGTCTATTTTTGACAATGACAAATGTGTAAATGAATTATACCATCTGGGATATAACAAAGCACACAATGGATTAAAAAGACAGGACAGGATGTCAGTAACTGTATCATGTCAAGATTATACTAACATCTGTGTGCGTGTTCGCGCCACTCCAAATTACTCCTCTCTTAGTTCAGAATCTCAAAAGCATCAAAAGAAGCAGCATGGTATAGAGTCATATGTACCAAATAAATGCCATAAAAAGTCCAAATTTGTTACACCTAGCTTTGTAAGTCTGGTTGGCCATTATGGGCCTAGTTTTCTCTTAGTTAAAATAGACTTTCTCTGTGGTTGTCAGTTTCATCCTCCAAATCCCGTGTTTCAACATAACCAAACTACAGTATCAACTTCCATTAATCACTTATATGAGAAAACTGATATTTGCAGTGGGAGGAAGCTGAGGATGTCCTCCCTCTCTGCCCTGGCCCAATTTATATTTCTGGGCTGCCTCGTTCCTCCTGGTTAATAACCACTTAATTCCTTGCACTACTGTCTTAGGTAATAATACAACATCACTGACCAGCCAAAAATAAAAATAAAAATAAAAATAAATAAATAAATAAATAAACACAAAAAAGAGAAAATGTCAAAATCTTGAAATTTATAAAAGAAGCATTTCTTTTTCATATTTAGAAGGGATCTCAGACATCATCCAGTGCAATATCCTAATTTTACAGATGACTCATAATAGACAATGACTGACTTTTCAGGTTTCACCTAGAAAAGCACAAGCAACTGAACCAAAAATGGCTTATGATCCTATTCAATTATTTCTCATCAACATATTTCTCTGCTTCATACTGATCTACATCTCTCATCAACCACTTTTATGACCAATCATTATTTTTATAGAGAAATATTAAGTTCAGCCCTTGTGTAGTCCAGCATGTAAGCCCACTTCATATTCAACACATATAAAGTCATAAGTACTTGCATTATTTGGACTGAATTATTTGAGCTTTAGTTTTTTTCCCCTTATGATCCTACAGCCATATGCTGAAGGGCAAGTAAGACACACCTGGGGAAAGCCCATACCTAACTCATTCCAGCACACCTGCTTGACTCCTTCTACTTATATACCCTGCGCTCCTGCTGACTGTGATTTTACTAATCCTCTGACCTCATAAAGACTGCCAGGGGCTGGCGTGTGTGATCAGCATGAAAGCAAATGTGCCATATTGTTTAGCATCTGTTCCTAACTCCCCATGAAGTTTTCTTTGCAAAAAGTACAGGGCTGTCAGCTTCAATCAGCTTGGCAGTGAACTCCAGTAAGATACATTAGCCCTCATCTAGGATTGTACTTTCCATGATCACACCTACATAGGAAAGCATTTGGGTATGCATTGGAGAGGTTTTATGTTAATGTACCCATATTACAAAAAGAGAAATTCCCTAGTTTTGTGCTAATATTTCTATCAGTGTTTCATGAGATCTGAAGGTTATTTTTCTCAGGACAAATAGCACAATTTTAGCAACTACTATATGTCTATCTTCCTCCTTAAAATGCTTCTCTGGAGTCCTTGATAAACTCTTTGACTTTAACTCCTTAAGCAGCCCCTTATTCTTATCTATATTGTAAAGATAATAAAATTTAAATATATTAGTGTGCATTTGTTGAAACATATTTCTAAAATATGCAATGCACTTTGAAATTGGATCCATTTGAGTTTCTTATCAGGCATTGTAATTGAAGAAAAATTATTTTATACATTAAGAATGCACAAGTGCTTCATAATAGACAATGAATGACTTTAGGCTTTTAGCACACAAACAAATTTAAATATTTAAACATCCTTAATCTGCCAAATCCTTACTCTGAAAGATGCTAAATAAATATTTCCACATTTTCCAGTATATAAAAACATTCATTTGCATATTATGGTATTACAGATAATCATTTGAACTCCCAGAAAAATTACATGCCTGTTCTTAAGAGGCCAAAACTAAAAATTATAGGGAAGTTTTTTTAAAAAAATGTACTACTCTAAAATAGAGTAATTCCTTTTGGTCTTCTAGTCAGTCTCAAAATATAAGTAATCTAATGTGAATTTTTTTATAACTTATGACTTGCTCACAGATCATATGTCAAACAAATGATAACACTATTATTTATAATTTAAACTTTATTGTATTTTTCTGTCATGAAGAATCTTATCTGTCTGATCATGTTTTTATTTGTCAATACTTTCAGTTGATTGATAAAATATTTTCTGAGCATTTCTGCCTTCATATTCACATTTTAGAGCATTCTTGAATGTCTGGCCATTATTTAAATGTATCACATACAGAAGTGCTCTTGTAACTTTTTTGAAAGTACAATGAGATTGGCACAGAGCAGTACAACTATATGGTTCACTACTGAATATTTTAATAGTAAAATGAATCATCAAAAAGTAGTTAAATGACTTTGGAACTCTATAGGTTAAAATACTTTTATCAAGAATGATTTATATGCCTGGCACAGTAGTTCTTGCCTATAGCCCCACCTATTCTGGAGGCTGAGGCTGGACCATCATTTTAGCCCAGGAGCTCAAGTCCAACCTGGGCCACATAGTGACATCACATCTCTTTTTAAAAAGAATTATTTTTAATAGTTCTTGTAGTGGTAAAATTATCAGTTATATAGAAATTCACTTACATAGAAAAATCCACTGCTTGATCATAACAGTTAAAGGAGGATCTACTACAGGTATAGAAATGATAGCAATAGGAGGCAAACAAGTTCCTAGGAAGACAGGGAGGGGTTTCTGGTGAAACCTGACCTCCAAGTCAAGGACAGTGTGAAGTCTGAACACCAAACTACGAGCTCCAGATAGAGTCAGTGGACCAGACTGAGAACTTCCATTCTTGTTTGGTGCACTCAGCCCCTGATTAGTACTGGGACCTTCTCTTCAGTCCCGGATTGGTTCTTTACACTATCATACCTCTTTCCAAATGTTGCTTTTTCCAAGCCTATTTATAAACCATTCAGCATGCATTCCCCATTCTAAGCCCATAAAAACCCCAGACTCAGCCTCTTAGCTGGTAACCCACTTTCGGGTTCCCTCTCGTGGCTGAGAGCATTCTTTCTGTTGCTCAGTAAAATTCTACTCTGCCTTACTCACTTTCCAGTGTCTGCATACCTCATTCCTCTTGGTCACAAGACTAGAACCTGAAAGTCACTGAACTGTGGGAGTGAAAAAGCTATAACATTCCCTCCCACTTGCTGAGCTACCGGAATGAAGAAACCACTGGACACCACTCCCTCCTGCTCACCAAACTGCAAGGGTGAAGAAGTCACAAAGGAAAGACCTGAGATTTCCCAGTAGCTGGCAATCCAGAAGTTTCCAAACATATAAGAATTCTTAAATAACCCTGACAGTTATGAGAGGATACACAGGATAGCCATGAAGATAATGAAGAGTAACTTGATATATGTCACTTAATAGATTCTTCCTTCTCTTTTTCTACCCCTTAATCCTAAATATTGTCTCCTTCCCTACTAGTTTATTTCCTTTCCTATTCAAATCCTAACCATATCCCAAACTTCTAAGACCATCCACTAAGACTGTCTAGTAGATTGTAATTTGATTAATGTAATTAATGTTATCATATGTAAAGAAGAAAGAGATTAAATAAATTTGATAGCTATTTGGGTCCTTAAGTAACAATTTACTGGGACCCATGAAACTAGCCTTAATTTAATAGAATATCACAAAATTCTAGGTATAAAACAAATTAAAACAGTTAATTTTGTCAAACAAACAAATATAAAAGTAGTTATTTTAATGGTTTCAAAATAGAAAATCATTTTTCTTTAGCAATCAGTACATGTGAAATCTTTCCATGTAGTTATTTTACTTAAACTTAAAGAACATATTGAAAATACTGTGGAAATACCAGAATGGCATTTTATAAAGACCTGGAGATTAAAGTATGCTTGCGTGATCAAAGTAAGGCAGTAAAAATCACAGAGGTATCCAGATGATAGAGAAGAAATTAATTTGAGCCCCAGAATCTGAAAAAAACATTCAATTGCAAGAATATATTTACTTTTCAGCAGCAGAACCTGGTTAGAGTAAATCTTCCAGTAAAGCTAGAGGAAGTCTTAGTAAAGCTAACTAGTGGTCTTTAGCAGGTAGAAAGTGGATAATGGTCTTTGGAGCCACCAATAACAGAATTCCTCCCTATGTCCTCAATGATTACTACACAGATTTGATAAATGAAAGAGACAGACACTGAAATGACTTGGAATTTTAAAATTGTGGTGTTGCAGAAGAAGAATATGAAGCAAGACAAAGAGCGTTAACAGTTCTTATGCTTTGTGGGAGCAAGTGGAATAGCATCGCCTTCCTAGGAAATGATAATACACAAAAACGTAACAGGAAACTATCGCAATCTGAACTTTGAAGCTGGCTCATTGACAGTTTAGGGAAAATGTGTCTAGTATTTATGTGTTACAGTGAAAACTTGCTTTGGGTGTGTGGGGGTTGGGTGGGGAGGGGGGTGTTACTATAATAGAATAAGTGAAAAAGAAGTCTAAACTATTTCACTTAAACTGACTGCAAAAACATAAAGAAAGTCCCGACTCACTAGTAATAATTTGAATGATAGAACTCTTTCATTCTTTTGCTCTGAGCTTACTTGGAATGTCAGATAATGTCATTTTGCAAACAACTCAGTCTACAACTTTCAATCTTTGCCAGTTCGTACAGCAAGCAGACCAAATACATTTTTCCCTCTATAATAAAATTGCATTACTTTCTTTTTTTAGTATTATTATACTTTAAGATCTAGGGTACATGTGCACAACGTGCAGGTTTGTTACATATGTATACATGTGCCACGTTGGTGTGCCGCACCCATTAACTTGTCATTTACATTAGGTATATCTCCTAATGCTATCCTTCCCCCCTCCCCCCACCCCAAGACAGGCCCCAGTGTGTGATGTTCCCCACCCTAGATCAAGTGTTCTCATGGTTCAATTCTCACCTACAAGTGAGAACAAAATTGCATTACTTTCTTTTCAAAATTGTATTTGTGTACATCCAATGTATCTTTGTAAAATTTAAGAATTTTTTACATTTTTGTATTAGCAACACTAAAAAAAAATTGGACCTATTCTTATCTAATTAAAATATTAAAGGCCCAGTGGAAATCTTTTATTTTAATTTTTGAAGAGCTTATTGAATTATATTCATTATTGATTGAATTTTTTAAAACATTCTATGCTAATGAGTAATGTGGAGGGAAAACATTATTAGATTTAAATTATCCTAAGATAGCAAATAGAACATTTAGATATATTCTAAATGTGGTTTTTGTTTCAAAGAAACTCATGGTGACATAATTTTGAATATCTAAGCAAAAAATTTGAAAGAGTGGAGAGGACTCAAATCTAGGATCAGCCAGGCTCTTTTGTGGTATCTACCTGTACTGTTTTATCCATCAACAGAAGGTTTTTCTACTTTTACACTTTAATTTCTGTAATTCATGGCAAATGATAAGTTCAAACTCCATCAATCAAAATATATCTTTCCTCCAAACAAGAATAATTATTAATTTTACGTGAAGAGTGCTCAGAAAAGTTTTGGAAGAATTTCTGCGTAAGATATGGTTACATAGCCCTCCGTTTTCATGCTGTCATGGTGACTGAATACCTTCAAAATGACAGCATGTTGGCAGACCTGTGGAAAAAAAAAAAGAGAGCAAGCATAATGAAGAAAGACAGCTGAGGAGTGAGGGGACACAGGAGCAAGGCTCATTGTACCAGGGGTATGTGCTCAACAAAGGGCAGTATCTCTACAGGAGCTGCAGCAATAGATTCAAGGATATACTCAGACAAATGCGAATTGGGCTAAGAAGATCCCAATACATCTTTCGGGAATCTAGGCACTTGGAGTTGGAAACTGGAGCTAAAATGTTGAGGCCAAAGAAGTTTTAAGATGCCAGGTGAAAGCTGAAGTTATGAGGTAGCAGGAAATATGAGGGAGAAGAGAAGAGCTGTCTGGCACAGAGAAGAGGGAAGCAGGTGCAGAAATAGGAGAAGGGCTCATTGGTGTTCCAGGAAAATGGTGGAGAGAGAAGCTGTTATGTAGAGCTCTTTCTGTCTAAACTCTCTGAAACTTTTAACATTTGAGAGCAAATGAGTGATTATTTCTTCTTACTGGAAAGTTTCTAAGTAGAACCGTGTATTTAGTTTCTAGCATTGTCATCTTGCATTATTAACCTTCACTCTTTCCTTTATCCAATCAGCAACTAAATATTTGTTGATCATCTAATATATGGGGAGCATTTCACAGGAATGGGAAATTAACCAAATAAGAAATAGTCTTATTTTTGAGGTGCCCATGATCTAGGACAGGAGACTGTTGAGCAAATAGCTAATTACCGCACAGGAGGGAGGAGAAACCTTAATCAAAACTGGCCATCTGCCTTCATGGGAGGGAAAAGGGTACAAGGGTAAGAATATGCAATTCTATCACCTTCAAATCAAGTATAAACTCACTGAAAGAAAGTCCAACTTTTATGTCTCTTTCAATATCTGGTGCGCATCACATAATCCTAAATGTTTTAGGCTGATATTACTAATATTGTGATTTTTGAAAATTTTTGCTCAGACCATCCAATACTGTACCATCTGATGAATAAGCATAAGGGAAAGAATGTAGTTTCTCAGATCAACATTACTATTCTTAAATATTTCACACTTAAAGTTAAATCGATAACATGAGAATAACATATCTCTTCAATAAAGTCCCTGGAACTTCTAGGTTTGCTTAATCATATTCTGTGATTTTTATTAGTTAGTATAAAAACTTCATCTAATAATTTGTGCCTGCTTTTCTGCATCTGTTTATGCACTAACTGTACACAAACATTAGATTCGACTAAAGCAGTATAAGCATTTTGTTTAGGGCTCAAGTGATATTATTAAAATTATGAGTTATTTAGATTTGATTACTTAAATTGGATTAGTAAACATTCCAAATGTTCTGTGTTTTTAAAAATGCACTGTTTTCTTATTTTTAATTGTAAGCCATCTATGTGGGCTAAAATAAAGTTTAATATATTTCCATGAACAGGAAAAATAAATGGTCTGCTTACTTTCTCCTAAAAACTCTATGTAACTAAGAATGCATCTAAGAATAATATTAGTAAAGTAAATGCAATGGGCCACAATAAGAAAAAAGATTCCATCTGGAAAAAGGTCACATCATCGATTTCACTTGATTAGCAATGACAATCCTTACTATTTCCTCCTGTGCCCCACACAAGCAGTAATTAAAATTATTTCATCTACCCCAAAATACTACTTAAATACATAGGAAAGAAATCCTATTATTATTAAACTTCTTTTGCAGTGTTAAGCCTTCATAACTTTTATGAAAAGGGAAATACAATTTATTAGATTTACATAAGTCACTTATTTTTTGCTTTCATTTATAAATATCTTATTCTATCATTCTAAGATTGCACACAATGTTATTAAAAGGAGTGACACTAACATTTCTAAAGATGCTTCTGGAACCATTTTGGAGAATGGATTAGGGTTGTAGGGGAACAAAGCCAGAGATAATTGTATTTTGATTATCCAAATTAGAGAAAAATTCATGAAGTAATATTAAAAACCATGATGGTTGTGTAAAATATTATCCTTCAGGGAATCTGTAATCATTGATGATCTTACGTAGTTTCAAAACATAAATTAATAAAGTGATTAACCAATAAGCTTAGGTGGTAAACGAGAGCTTTGGCGGATATCAGTTTAAAATGAACAAAACTGGGGAAATACACTCATATTAAATACATTCAAAATAGATGTTAAGTCTCAAAATGCCCTAGAAATTCTGCATTTTGTTTAGCGTATACATACGAAAAGTGTATTTTGGAATATATCACATTTTTGTCTTTGCAATTATACTCTAATGGAAAGGTACATTTCCAGCCAAGAATGCTGTGTCAAATACGACATAGATAAAAGAAACAATTCATTTATGTTGATAAGAAAATATATCTTGTAAAAAGTAAAAGGAATTATTAAATTAAGCTCAAAATTGCTATAAAGTAAGAAAAATCTGAAATCATTGATTTTATGACTTCTGTATTGCAATGCAAACATACAACACATACAAAGAGCAAATGCTGTCTAAATTTGATTTAAAATTTAAGTTCTGTTATTTGAACTAGTTCTACTTTTCATATTTTTTCAAGCTTCAGATCAAATAAAACCAGCTCCTTAGCTTATAGAAATTATTACTAAATATAATTTTAATGAAAAAACAATCTGAAAGGAATTTTAGAGGAATTTCTGTAATTTAAGCCAACTGAAAATATCCAAAAAGGTTTCAACTGGTGATTTTCTTTTCCTTGGGTAGTACGGAAATAGAAGCACTTAAACATAACTCCTTTGACCCTGGTATATGCTGCTCAAAGCAGTCTGTGTGTCTATGTATAAGTGTAGAAGATCATGAGGAATATTTTAACAAAAACAAGGGCTTTCCATTTTTTTTCCCATTCAACCTTAATTTCATCATGGGTTAATGTGAAGATACAAGTGCCACAAAAAAGAAAATAGCAACAATTATTTTAATATTTGTTAGTCTTCACTGTTGAGCAGAGAAGTGACCTGCTATAAGGCATTTTAGTCAATAGGAAGCTATAAAAAATGAAGTATGTCTTAAGCCAAGATTCTATAAAAATGAAATTCAAAATACCCTCCTTCGAACTATGAAGGCAGGATGAATTGCATGAGTTGTGATTTTAACACAAGCCAGGCAATGCAGTTGCTCCTTCTGCTGACACATCCCCATCGTGACTCTAACAGCTCTTCTGAATTCCCAGCAGTATTCATTATCCATCTCCTGGTTAAAGATGTCCACTCTGTAAGTTCTGCAATAGAGATATCTCCTGAAGGACTTTAGAAATCTAACTGGAGTCTACTGACTCTCATTGTAGCTAATGTCTGTCATCTTGGGAGCACATATGAACTGCATTTCTTCACTATGACACCATTTTCAAGCCGGGGGTGGGGTCTAGGGCAGTATCATTGCATATCTCCGTCTAAATATGACAATCATATTTCCACTCAGTTTGAGGGCAACCTATGTCAATGTGGGGGTTCTCTACAAGGCACTTTGCTACAAAAGAGCCAAAGGAGACAGAGAAAAATAATTACGAGTTATAAGCTATTTCTTCAATAAAGATAATACTTCAATATTTGACCTCATTCTTCCCCTGGGGAAGTTTAAGAACCCTAGTATCTGACTCCTTCTCTTCTCTTCTCTTCTCTTCTCTTCTCTTCTCTTCTCTTCTCTTCTCTTCTCTTCTCTTCTCTTTCTTTCTTTTTTTTTTTTTTTCCACTTCTTGAGCTCTTCTCCTGGAACAGGTGAAAGTATCTTTACTTTCTCCTTCCCATTCGTCAGAGATTTACTACTGTTCTCTGTCTCTTACCATGACTTGCTAAAAGCAAATATGCTGATAATATGAGTTTGATCGTGCTCAACTGTGTCATTGAATGCTCCCCTTTCATGTAAGGTTTGTACAGGGAAATTGCTACCATGAGAAAACGTGTTTGTGAACTCTAAAGAGCTGCTATAGTTTCTATAGAGAAGATGTAAATGTGGGAGGGTGAATTCTATGTTCTTATTAGGAGGAAGAGGCATGGAGAAATGAATGGATAAAAATAGAAAGAGACCCTCTATCTCCAGGTACAACTCTTTTGTTTGCTTTGCTTTGTTTTACCCATCACAGATATTTTTAACTGAGTCATACCTGTGATTGCTGTACTCTCCATCCTAAACAATTCAAGATGAATACCACTAAAGTTAATTAGGCTCACTGGACATCTTTCACTGTGAGAGAACATAATTTTAAAGTATATGTATAGATGTTCTATCTGGCACATATTTTGAAATATCCCTTCTCTTCTGTTAGAATAATTATAATTATTGAAACATGTCAGCTTGTCCCCATCCTACATTTGTATTTGCTATTTTTACTTATTTTTATCATGTCTCTGAGTGCTTTTGATGTTTAGTTAAGGCAGTCCTTAAAATGGATTTATTGTGCACAACTTTATGTCAAGCTGTATTTAAATTTTTGAGAATAGAAATATAAATAACACACAGGGCTTGTTTTCAGAAACTCTACAGTCAAGTGGGAATGAATAAAACATCAACAGATGCATTCAATATGATGTAAATGAAGCAAGAGTAGAACATTCTAGATGCCATGGGCGAACCAAGAGAAACTTAACCCAACCTGTGGAGGTGAGGACCGTGACCCTCTTCTAGGGTTTCTATGGTGAAATTACTAACATAAGAAAATGTGTTTGTGAACCTAAATAGCTGATTTACTTTCTGTGGAGAAAGTGTCAGAGCAGATGCTGGAAGAATGATTATAACTTTTCTCCTTAAGCATAACACAAAAATGTCTTTCTTGTAAAAGTAAAAGCATTTACCAGCAGCTGTTCATTACTGGAGCATGAAATCTTGGCTATTGAGTGGTGTAAGTGAGGCAGAAGAGTTAGGCATGAATTAGGTTGTAAAAGATGTTGTATGCTGTGTTAAGGAGCCAGCTGGACTTTGTTAGGCAATGAAGAGTCTTAGAAATATTTTAAGATAGACCAAGTGTGCGTTCTAGATGGTTCCCTCTAATTGCAATAGGAAGGGTGGATTTGAAGTAGGTCAATTAGGAAGCTATTTAAATTATGTGATGGTTAATTTCATGTGTCAACTTGGCTGGGCCAAAGTACCCAGATATTTTGTCAACCACTGGTGTGGTGGTGCTGGAGAAATATATTTCAGATAAAATCAACATCTAAATCAATGGACTTTGAGGAAGGCAGATTATCTTCCATAATATAAGCGAGCCTCAGCCAATCAGTTAAAGAATTTAAAAGAAAGAAGACTGCCTTCCCCAAAGGAAGATCGAATTCTGCCAGCAGATTATCTTCAAACTTGAGCTAAAGCATTGTATCTTCCCTGGGCCTCCTGCCAAATGGCCTAACCTGAAGATTTGGGACTTTTCAGCCTCTAATACACAACCATGTGAACCAATTCTGTAAAATCTCTCCTTGTCTCTGTCTTTCTTTATACATCCTATTGCTTCTGTTTGTCTGGAGAACCCTGACTAATAAAAGGAACTGCAGAAGAGACCATGTAAATGTCTCAATAAAATTAGGGAACTCAGGGGTCAGGGAAGGCTAGGGAGAAAAGGAGGCAACTTTTATTCTGGGCAACTTCCAAATGAGAGGATACTGGGGGCAGATTGGTGGGGTTCTCCAGCAACTGTTTTTTGTTTGTTCATTTGTTTGCTTGTTTGTTTTTTGTTTTTTCCTTTTTTTTTTTTTTT